>NW_014569590.1:297250-341251 GCF_001313835.1 Polistes canadensis
CCCTCCTCCTCCTCCTGAACTTCTACATTCATTATTAAAAAATCTTAAATTTTTCCTTCGATCGTTTTGCATCGTTTGTAAATAATTATTATAAATCATTTTTTTTCTAAAATTTATTCCAATGTAAATATATATTTTTATGATATTTTCTAATGACATGCGTATTAATATACATGTTACATATTATATTAAAATATAGGAAGCAGTATCACCGTGCAAACTTTTAAAACAACGTCTGCCTAAAAATTATCCTATCTTACTTCTTACAAACGGTTAAATCTGATAATTCCTATTCGCTTTTATAACTATATC
The DNA here is from genome assembly GCF_001313835.1 of Polistes canadensis. Taxonomy (NCBI): domain Eukaryota; kingdom Metazoa; phylum Arthropoda; class Insecta; order Hymenoptera; family Vespidae; genus Polistes; species Polistes canadensis. Next base: position 297,563 of record NW_014569590.1, read on the forward strand.
TTCGTAACTGACTCTACGATCGTGTCGTACCTTTGAGTATTAAATTTAATTGCTATAACGGTTAGTTGATTTCCGTCTATTTTAAAATATGACGTCAACCGCGAGTTTAAGGATACCGAATAAAATAAAACTATAAGATAAAAGAAAATAAGAGGAAAATAATTTTTTAAATAAAATTAAGCAAAAATAAAAAAGAAAAATAAAAAAGAAAAAATTCGATCGTAAAAGGAACGTATTAAGTGTGTATGTTAACGCCTATTAAAAACCGATAGCCAATACAGACTTATGAGTTTCTTAATTAGTACGCTTATATCGATTTTATCTCTCTCTCTCTCTTTCTTGAAAAAAAAAAAAAGAAAAAATATCCTTGACGTTATTTCTTTCCTTCCATTCAAAAGCTCTTATTCTATTTTTTACTTTAATTTTACGATTATCGATGTTTCCACCCCCCCTCCCCCCTCCCTTCTTCTCCTCTCTCCGACCACCCTATTTTTCTTTTTCTCTCTCGTCTGTTTTGAATAATTTAGATTTAATTATTAAAATTAGAAGTAGAAGAGAAGATACTGAAAAAAGGGACACAAAAGGGATTAAAGGATCTTTACGAGCTCACATCTAATCGATGATTTAAATTACCAGCAACTTTAATTAACGAGAGAGAGAGAGAGGGAGAGAGAGAGAGAGAAAGAGAGAGAATTTTTGTGACGAGTTCGTCTATAGTTGTTTTTAGAAAATAAAAAAGAAACATTAGATAAAAGGTTAATGTCTCTAGTACTTAATAGTCCTTGATTGCATAATAAAATTTGAAATGATTGATAAACTGTAAGATATTCCTATAAGAATTTGTAGGATTAGAATAAAAAAAAAAAAAAAAGAAAAAGAAAAGAAAAAAAAAGGAAAGAAAATGTTGGAAGTATTTTTACTATCTATTTATCATTGTTTTTTATCCTCTCGAAAATGTTTACGCTTTGCTCGGCCTTACTTGCCAGAAACCGCATAAATGCGACGAAATAAACAACCTATTCGCGGTTATTTTGTATTTTTCTTTCTTCCTCGTCATCCCCTCTCTTTTGTTTTTTTTATAAAATGATGTAAAAATGTTTACAACGATTCGATAATCTCTTTAAAAAACTACGAAGATGTAACGAACGATGGATGGATAGATTGAAAACGAAGCAACCAAGCAAACGATGAAACCACGATCGATAAAAACAGTTCACTCTTCGTATAAACGGCAATCGTCGTACGTCTCGTTTGCAAGTTAAACCATGCGCATCGCATTATCGATATTAACGATATTTTCTTTACGTTTAACTAACATCTTTACATCATTCAAAAACAAATTTTTATAGTTGTTTTTACTATTAAACTTATTCATACAACAAAAATATCTTTCCTATTTTTTTATTACGCCATTTGGATATTTTCCTGGAGTATGTTATACTCGAATTAATTATTTTATCATTATATAGTATTGTTATTAAGTTGGGATTAATTATTTTAAATATATAAATTTAGATATAATAAAATATATATTATTTTGTTGTGAGAAATCAATTTGGGATATTTAAGAGACGATTTGGGATATTTGATTGGTATTCTTTCGAGTATTATATCAATCAAGAATCTACCATTTTATTACAAAAAGTTAAGATAAAATTCTTATTTATAATAAAACATAATTAACAGAATTATTTATAACATTTTATTCGGTCCATTAAATTTATTTAATATTATAGAATTAATTGTGAATTATTTAACAAATTATTGCGACTATTTAAAATACGCCATATTAATTTTGAGGTACTTTTTAAAGTATTATAATACTTATATTGAATTATATATATATAAATTTTATTATATCAAAGTTGGGATAAATTTTTTGTATCAAAAATAAAATACAGTAAAAATTGTTTACAATAAAATTCCCGTTAGATGTTAAACAACAACGTAATATGTTTCACCGATAAACATTCCGCATTGATTCGTTAAATAAAAATTCTTGGTTAAAATATTCGTGTGAATTATTTAATGCAACCTATGCTGTAAATAAAATACAATTCCCTAATAAAATACACGCGCACATGCACGTACACAATTTTTCACGGTAGCTAATCGTTGTTCTATCATAAAAGACTCGTTATTTAACGAACTATACGAAGAATGTTTGCGATGTCGACGAGGTAATAGCCATTAGTCGGTAAACTCTAGATAGATGAAAGAAAACCTTTGGTATTTTTAATTAAAGACAAGATGGTTAGATAATTTTGTCGAACAACTCGAAAGTATTTCCTTTCTCCTTGTTTTTCTTTATTCTCATCGCGATAAAATATTTATAAGGGAACCTGAACCTAACGAGAAAACAATTAACTTTGACTTATGACTAATTATACATTTTCCATACAAATGAAAAAAGAAAAAAAACTAAAACTAAAATTTTGATATTTAAAAAATTTCCCATAAATCAAACTTCGTGTTTAATCATCCAAGGAAAATGATTACGAAAAAACCAAAGAATAATAAATTTCATGAAAAATATTTCATCTTGCTTGAACGAACAATTAAACGATTAAACGTAAATAAATTTTGCCTGCAAGAAATAAAAGTAATACATTTCTGAATATATTTCATCTTAACTCAAACGAACGATAAATAAATTTATTTTCAAACGTAAAAGAAAAAATCTTCAAAGATAATTTCTTTGGAAAAAAACAATATCATATCCAAAAAATTTCATCTCGAACAGATCACGATTGCACTATACGAAAGAGAGAAAGATATCTACAAATTAATTAAAATTTAATATTACATTAGAATTAAAAAAAAAAAGAAAACAAAGTACTGAAGAGTATCCTCAAACAAACAATTTATTTACGAAAGAAATAAATTTTCCAAAAATTTCGATTAAACGAAATACGATAGTAAAACGATATCCTGTGAATTAATCGAACGTACTACCCTCCACCCCCCGTTTTAAAAATAATATTTCTTCCTGTAGAAAAAATATATTTAATAAAAAAAAGAAAAAAGAAAAAGAAAATAAATAAAAATTCATGGAATAGATGTTCACGTAAGAGGGAACGAATTCCCTGGTTTGAAAAGGACGTTGAAAGAGACCTTTAACGTCTTCACTCGAATAGTAGGTATAAGTCTATAGAAAGAGAAAGAGAGAAAGATATAGCCTTTAGGATCATGTAGAAGATAAGGAGAGGGGAGAGTAGAAGGAAAAAAGGAAGGGTAAATCGACGAGACTCTCAAACGATCGGGACTCCAACGTAAATCGATCCCTGACTTGATTTTTCTCTCTCTCTCTCCCTCTCTTTCTATATAGTAAAGTTCAGTCTGACGAACGAAGAACGAGTGGAAAAAAGTAACACGGGGAAAGGGATAAAGAAAAAGAGAGAGAGAGATAGAAAGAGAGAGGGTTGAGGGTTGGCAAGGGGGAGGAAAAAAAGAAGAGGAAAGAGATAAGAATACCGCGTAAGTATAGAGAGCGTAATAATCAGAAGTAAATTGCGAATACGTGAGGCTACCGTGTTGGTGGAAGGGCCTGAGGGCCCCCTTTCGTGGATATACCTGTGTGTCCGTCTGTCTGTCCGTCCGTCCGTTCGTTCGTACGTTCGTCTGTCTGCCTGTCTGTCTGTCCGTCCGTCCGTCCGTCTGTCTCTCTGTCAGACTATGTAAGAAAAGAACAGAGAAAGATAGAACGAAATAAAGAGAGTAAGAGTAAGAGAGAGAGAGAGAGAGAGAGAGATAGATTTATACTTACATACATAAAGAAAAAGATAAGCGTGTGTAGGAAGGAGAATGCCTAACTTACCGGTAATCTAATTTGAATCCCGAGGCCTCGGCTGGGTAATGGAACACGTATCGAATAATATTACGAGCGATTCGATTCGATATCATTTGTAATTCAGACTCTGAGAGACCGCAACCTAAGGAAAGGGGTTAGGGAGAGAGAAAAAGAGAGAGAGAGAGAGAGAAAGGGAGCGAAGGGGAGGAAAAAGGTTAAAATAAAGAAAGAGATAGATAGATGGGATAGATAGAAAGGGACATGATTCGAGTGATCACACGCGCCGTGTGAACGGCTCGTATTAACGCGTGTATTTTCGTCCCGTTGAAATCAAATATGAAATAGTCTCGTAAAGGGCACGCAACAAATATTTCTATTCCTAGGAAAGGATTCTCGAGATTTTTCCTATCGACGTATTAAAATGGTTCCTTAATTTTAATCGGTTATTTGTTTTATTTTTTCTTTAATCATTTTTACGGTTATACAATATTTGTTATTCGATATTATTTCGTCGTGTAATGTTAAATTTGTAATAAACGTTAATTGAATAGGATAAATCGTATGAAATAAAATGACGATCTAATTGATATACACTATCGTCCGAAAGTTTAAGTAAGTCTATCGCATTTACATTACACCATGGAACTTTCTAAAATGATTGTTGTAACAATTTGGATATAAGAAAATTGCTGATATTAGTTACACGTGTAATATCGAAATATTAAACGTGTAAAATAAATGTTAGGAATTAATTTTTGACGAGTAAAACAAAATTTGCTACGTTTAAGAAATACTTGACCAAATTTTTTCAAAGTATTTTTCAACAAATTTTCTATTTTTAAAAAAAAAAAAAAAGGAAATAAAGTATTTGGGAGAGGGAAACATAATTTGCAATAATTTAAAATTATTTTTATAAACGACGAGAATACGTGTAACCAAATTTTCTTTTAGTTGTGTGATATAGGTGTGCGAATGAATTTATTTGAATGTATTGGTAAGATCAGGATTACTGAAAAATCACCGAGTTTCACTGGTAAATGAGTTAGGTAGGAAGTCTCGTGTGTGTCTCGAAGAGAAGGCAGGTGTTTCACTCTGGGCGGTTCACATACGCGCGAAGCTTATGCATTCGAGAAGTCGTTTTATATGTTACCACCACCGGAGATTCATCGTATAAGAATTCATCGTGATAGTGATTTATTACTTTTATACGCAAATGCGAAATGATTTGGTTAATGTTCTTAATGTCTTCGAGTTTCACCGTTACTTACGTTTTTGTTCTTTAGTGTAGTAATGGTGCAAATTTTTTATATATATACGTTTCTATATTTTCATCGTATAGAATCGTCTAAACTATACTTATCCCTTACGAAAATATCTTATCGACGTTTAGATTTAAATACATTGACAGATATATACGTTTATACTCATGTAATAATACTCAATAATTCACATATTATAAATTAATCCACACGAATGTTAAAACAAAAATTTTATGAACTATGAAATTGATTTACAAGAATTATAAATTTACATATCTAAAAATTAACTTTTCCTTTCTCTTATTATAAAAATAAGTTATGTAATAATACTCAATAATTCTCACACTATAACCCATGGATATGTAAGAAAAGAAAAAAAAAAACAATTGTATAAAACACGAAATTAAAAAAGAAAAATCCTAAATCTGGAATACTTAAAAAAAGCTTCTTTATCTTATTATTTCTATTTCTCTTTTACTGTAAGAAAAAAAAATTATTATTATTAATTATGCAATAATATCAAATATTTAACATAGATTATAATATACGAACGTTTACGAACAAATTCTATAAACAAGAAAATTAATATCCAATAATAATAAATTTGGATAAGTCGACAAAATTTCTTTTTCCTTAATTTTTAATTCTACTCATTCTTTTTTCATTTTTCTTACCATAAGAATAAGGTACAATTAAAGACACACAGGTATGGCGATATTTCGTGCATAAATATCAGGGCTATTAAGTTGTATCGACCGTGACAGGTAAGCCCGCTAATAACAATGTACGTTCGCTCATAAAACATCGCGAAGGCCTTATTTCAAGTACAACGTTCTTTCCGACACACACACACACAGAATGAGAAAGAAAGATAGAAAGAAAGAAAGAAAGAATGAAATAAAGACAGAACAGAAAAAGAAAGAACGAGAGTATAAAACATACGTGTGTGTTGTATGAGTTCTACAGCCACCGTCGTGGTTCTCTTAGTACTGTTTATTCCGGACGATACTATTGAATTCAATCATTTTTATACACTTTCCCGGCCTCTCACGTGCGGTCGAGCAGCTTTACCTGCGGGTTCAAAGCGTCGACGTTGATGATCCTTTAAGAACATTGAAGCAGGTACGAGCATCAATTAGAGCTGTTGCATAACGTGAGAATATATTCCCTCATCTTTCTCTTTCTATTTTCTTTCTATTCTTTTCTTTTCTTTGTTATTTTATTCTTTTTTTATTATTATTATTATTATCTTCTCTCTCCATCTTTCTCTCGTTCTTTCCATTCTTTATATCGTTAACATTAATTAATATCAAATTATTATACAAACGAATATATATATATCTTTCACATCAATGATTAACAACAATGATTAAAATAACCTATCATTCATTCATTCACACACACATATATTATTATTCTCTATTAATAAGTATTATCTTTGTATTATTTTTATATTTTAAGTAAAAATATTTGTTATATATTTCATTTAATCTCAATGGTCAATATGTGTATAAATAGTTTTCAAGTATAAATTGTAATTAGAAAATTTTGTTATAATAGTTTACAATTCATATAGGATAAATAGTAATATTTTATTTTCTATATATTTTAACCATATAAATAAACTATACAATTATATATAAATATATATATTATGCCATACAAACACCAATCTAATAAACACTATGAAAATTTCTCATTATTAATGTCCTTGTAAAAAAAATTCTAACAAAATATATAATCTTATTTCCCCCTCTTTCAATAACATTCGTTTATTCGCCATTTTGTTTCTCCTACCTTTAACCCCCCTCTACTCCCAGACTCACACAATTTCCCTTCTTCTTCTCCTTCGAATTCACAAAAAACGTGAGGATCAAAGGAAAGTGGTGGTGGTGGTGGTGGTGGTGGTGGTGGTGGTGGTAGAACGTTCATTTGGTAACGTAAAAGGGTACGAAAATTATCCTTTGTCAACATTTTTTCGCGTATTACTTATAATGTATTTTTGAAAAAGTTAGCTTTCGCGCAGGGTTTTCTTCTGTATCACGCTATATGCAAATGAAACATATGCTCTTTCGCGCCGGATCCACGTAATAAATTACTCTCTTGTATAGGTAGGCCTAAAATTATACGCGTACTGGACCGGCACGCACGCGTGCGCGCGCGCGCACGCGCGAACTACTGATTAAGCTTCGATGTGTGTTCGTGTGCCGATGCGATTCATTCTCTTCCTCTCTCTCTCTCTCTCTCTTTCTCTTTCTATCATTCTTTTTTTCTTCTGTGTCTCCACCCTTATGTTATATTACACGTTTCTCTTTTGTCTCTCCCTTTTTTCATTTTGTCCGAGACATAATACTCGGCCTTTTTTTAGGGTAACTCTTGAAAATAGTATTTTTGTCAAAGAAGAAGAAGAAGAAGAAGAAGAAGAGGACGACAAAGTTTTTGAAAGGAAGATTTCGCCACTTCTCGTCATAAATAAAAATAATCAAATAAAATGCACAAAATATGGCATCGTGGAAACGCAAGAAATTTTACGTTTTTGTTCCATGTCAAACACTTTCCGCTATACTTTTCTTTTCTTTTTTTTTCTTTAATAAAATAATATATCGATGAGAGAGAATGAGAGAGATGACATCTTTAAAACGCGAAAAAGGACCATTAGGATCGCGTGAAAAATATTTATAATACTAGTCCTGCTATCTTTTTTGAAAGATACAACGAAATGATAGAAAGAAATTTCTTAACTACTAATCGTTCGATCTTCTATCTCTCTCTTTCTCTATCTTTCTTAGGAAAACGTATTACGTAATTCGACACTGATGAAAAGATCCGAATAGATCACGACTGTTTCACGACTTTCACCGAAGACGTAAATTAATATTTTACGTTAAAAATTATAAGCTTATAGTAATAGGATGATTGTATTTAAAAGGTATACAAACAAAGGACTTAAATTAAATAGATTAAAAGTTTAGTTGCATAAATATTCGTCTTAAATATATCTATTAGTTAACATACAAAATATTTATAATACGAATTTCAATTAATATTTGTTAAATAATTCATTAAAATATTTCTTCTTATATTGGCTAAAAAATAAATAGAATATTATTATACGACGCACTTAATATTGTCGCAATTAATTTAAACACAAATGATTTATATTTAATTATGATACATTAATGTTACTGCAGTTCGTTAGAACTTTTTTTTATTAACCTTTTTATTTTTAGATTTACTGACAATCATTTCTAACGAGTTTCGTGAAAAGAATTCATTTTTTTTTTTTTTAAATGTCATAAATCATCATAAATTTTCCTTCAATCTCCTTACTGTCCATCCATTTTTTTCTTTCAAATAAAAAAAAAAAAAAAAAGAAAAAAAATAGAAGATATAAAAAGAAAATAGTCATTGTTAAATAATTTGGAGAAACTGTGTGTAAATATCGATAAAATATCTACAAGAATACGGTCCTAAAATCGGGAAAATCCTTTGAACTTTTCAGAGTCCCAAAATCAACGTGTATCTTCATTTTCTCTCTTTCCTCCCCCTACGCGAACAAATAATACACAGGCAGCACGCAAACACACACACATAAGTACAAAATTTTTCTTTTTTCGTCCTTTTTTTGCTCGTGAACAAGTTGCTAGGATTTTGACCCATTCACAAGAAACACATTAAATTCTAGTGAACATATTATTGTTAAAGAAACTTATTTTTTTTTTTTTTAAACTGCAATGAATCTTGTCGATAAATGATCAATTTTAGTTTGTCAAATTTTGATTTTTACTCTTAGGGAAGATTGAATTTTATGAGACCTCACAAAAGACTAGTGTCGGCAAGTGTCAAGGATACAAACCTAACTTAAACTCACAAGGAAAAAAGATCATAAGGATTACCTTTACTAAGGACTAACCTCTCAATTTTATCTTTTTATTACTTCGGGTAAATTCATTATAGAAACTTTAAAAAAAAAAAAAAAAGAGACCTTTTTTCGGAACAATAAACGAACGAAATGTAAGAAGTAACCGGATATTTACAGAAGAAGACGATTTTATTAATATTAGGACAACAAATCCTTAGATTTCACCGCTTTTCTTAAAGATCAGACAAAGTTCGCTTCTTCAAAAGAAAAATCTTTAACAGACGTTTGCCGAAATATTCAAAATTTTATCTTAAATTGTTGCACGGTTGTATGATATTTTGAAAAATAAATTGGACAACAAATTTTTGAAATTAAAATTGGCACGTATATCTAGCTCGTTGAAAGTGTCACTTTAAATTGATATTGTGATCAATATTGTAGCTAATGGAGTATAGAAACTATCATTAAACATCGATAGATGTATACTAAGCGATATCGATATATACTGTTCGACCATTAATACTAGTATGTAAACGTAATCGTGTATTTGTCCCTTGTGTGCAATCGATCGTCATGACAATCCTCCTAGCTTGCCAACTATGAGATTAATACTTCCATGATGTTTGGTTTATATGTGCATGTATATTTACTTATAGATGTACATATGTACTACCAATATGTGAGAACCTATTAGTATCTACAATATTGTATACATACATATACACGTGTAAATTGTAAGAATGGTTTATTGGGATAAAATTGTCCAATTTCTGGGATCGAAAATCCCAAAGAGAAAATGTCACCGTAATAAAACTAATAAATAGAATCAATACAAATAAGAAGAAGAAAAATATCTACATTACTTTATTGAAACCGGTCAGATATCCTACACTACAAACACATTTATTAAATTGCTCAGCTAATATTACTACTCAGCTTTGAAACGTGCTTCTGTAATACATTAGAAATCTTTTACAAAAAACAGGAAATATGTATTCGAATATAACCAATGAAAATAATTTTCGACTGAATATATTTTCATCCTTGTTTATTTTTTATCATTACTTATATCTGTGATCTGATAATTGAATATGTTTAATAATATTATTCAACATTTCTTCTTTTAGAAAATAATTTTCTATATTATATCTATTTGTTATTTATTTTTATTAAACATAGTAATTATAGAAATATGAATAAATTAATAAATGTTTCTGTAAGATTACGTTAAAAAAGATCGACAAGCATCTTATCGAGATTATTCCATCGCACAAAAATAAGTAAAAAACGAAATTTTTTCTATCTTACCTACTTGTTTCAGAAAAAAGTTATATAAAGATAAACATTTGTATGCATTTATGAATAAATATTTTTATACATGCGTGTGTGTATGTGCACGTATACATGAATATAAAAATAAACGAATACGAATATAGTTATTCGAGTTGTCAACGATTTTTACGCGAGTGATATACAACAGTAGCATAAGAGAGCATGTAACTCATAAACCTAAATTCGTCGGTAAGCATCGACTTTCGAACATAATCGCTTCGATTCGAACTACCGATCGATATTCTTATTTCTTTCTTTCTTCCTTTCTTTAGTTTTTCCTTTTATTTTTTGTTATTTTTCAAACGACCGTAACACTCAACGACAAGATTAAATACACGTTTTCACCTTGTTTCGATTCCTACGACACGATCTCGCAATCTGAACTCGTGATATGCGTGTTAAGCTCGTGCGAAACTATCTCGCAGACAGTTTTGACTAGTACTTTATTACTTTTAAACCCGTTCCTCCTTTCTTTTATTTTTTTTCTTATCGAAGCACATAAATTCGATGATTTAAAAAGAAAAAAGAAAAAAATGCACACATTCCTAATCGTATTTGAATATTTATAAGGAAAGAACAATCGTAATTAAAATTTCGATACGAACGGAGACAATTGAATGATATCAAATATATTTTTTCTCTACCGATATCATTTTTGTTTTTTTATTTATATCTTGTTCTTTCCGAAAAAAAAATTCTCGGACTCGATTCTAATAATTCGTGAAATTTCTTTGGTTTCCCCTTTTTTCTGTCCTTTTTTTTTATTCTTTCTTTTTTCTTTTTCACTAGGTTCGTGTAAACGGTCGTCGACAGATGTTAGCTGAGCTCGGAAAATGAAGAAGAGAGGAGATACCTCTCATCGAGATCGATTAAAGCGTAATTAGGTCGCCAGTAGGATCGTCACGGTCCAAAAGGCGGGAAAATCCTTTATTTCTGATACGCCGGAAAGCGATCGTAAAATTTCTAAACTTTAATTTGACCAACTCGATCACTCGATATGAAATGAAATATCATCCAATTACGAATCTTCAATTTCGTATTTCTTCGAGCGAGGACTGACTACGACCCAAACGTCCGTCCCCACCATAATAATCAGAAAACGGAAAAAAAGAAAATCCTCAAAAAAAAAAAAACAGAAAAAAAGACCAACCAAAAAACAAATCTCGAAGAAGTGAATAGAAGAAAATATTTAAACGCGACAGCAATAAAAATTAAATCTTACAATCATAAATATATGTATACATATTCCAGTTCGACCTATTATTTTTAGTTTTATTTTATTGAAACAAGAAAAAAAAGAAAAAAAAATACAAAACTGTTCTATAAAAGGACCTTTTTATTTTTCTTTTTCTACAGTTTTTACGAATTTTCCCTATTAGTCGCCTTTTACGACAAGCAGGGATAACTGTGGGAATATTCTTACCCCGGTCCCACACAGAGTTCCTATTATTATTTTTATTATTATTATTATTATTACTAAGAGTAAATCTCATCTGTAAATGATATATTTTTTCCTGAAACGGAGACAAAACAAATTTCCGTAATCTGTTATTACTATTTGCAGAAAAATCGAACAAACTAATATCATCATTATTATTATATTATTATTATTATAATGAATGGTTGTGTGATGTTAATTTTTTAATCCGTCAGAAACATATGAGATTGATGAGAAATGGTATCACAAATAATTGATCCAAATGAAATGAAAAAAGAAAAAAAAAAAAGAAAAAGTTCCATGTGAAACGTAAGTGAAGAAAGCGTCAATAATCGTTACCGCCGATTAAACAATAAAATGCAAAATCTTCCTGCGAGACGTTTTGTTGCGTTTGAGAAAAAGGGGACCGCACGCACGCACGCGCACTGACACCTACGGCGAGGAGAACATCAATCAAAATTAAGGCCCGTATTCATAGATCGATGCTCGAGATCTTGCTACACACGAACGAACGAAAGCCAGACTTCCTCCTCCTTACAACGTGTTCTTTCTAACTCACCGAGATATATATTTCTTCTAACATAAGTATTATACTAACTTACTTAGTTACTAATACACTTGTACACGGTAACTCTCGTTTATTCATAAGTTCTATTTTCTTCATTTACCGTAGCCTTTAATTAATGTAACGAACGATAATCAAAGTGTTGAACAAATTATTGAAGCGTTAATTTGTTTAAAAATTTATATATATTTGTATATAAGAAAGAAACAGAAAAATATAATCCAAGATTAGAATATTCGAACATATCGTGTCTTAATATATTTGTAATGTAATATAATACCTTCCTTCCTTCCTTGCTTATTGTGTGTCTGATATTTTTTATTTTTTTTTTATTTTTTACGAGCATAAAACTGACGTAACGTTTAACATTGTTCACGTATTACATCACGAGTACGTGACGAATAAATTATGGTAACTAATGATGTACGAGAAGATCTATACGCATTTTTTCATAATCGAAACTATATAAATGATATGTACGTGTGACATTTATTTTCACGGCTATTAGAATAAAATTTATCGATAAAATAAAAATATATCTTCTCTCTTTCTCTCTCTCATTCTTTCTTACGAGAACGATTAAGTATCGTACAAGAAGAAACGTATAATAAATATAATAACATATTTAGCTACCTATCTATCTGCGAGTTCGACTATTTCCCCTACTCTAACAAGAGAGAGAGAGAGAGAGAGAGAGAGAGAGAGAAAGATAAGTTACATAAAGCAAAAGATATACGCACGTCGTTTCCCTTAGCTCGGTTAATTAAGTGCTCCCGATGCAATTACATGTTAACATCCTTCCGAGAAAAACTGCCGTGAGCAGAAACGTTGCCGAAGCGTGGACTAAACTCAATTAGAATAGTATTCTCTTTCCAAAAGTTAAAAAAAAAAAAATGTAAAAGAAAGGAAGACGCAATGAATGAATGAATGAATGAACGAAGAAACAGTAGAATACAAAAATGTTCGGCGTGGGTTAGATACGAGAGTAAAAACAACCTAATGAAATATATTAGATGAAACATAATATATAAAGAGAATTAAAAATGAAAATATAAAAATAAAAACAAAAAATTATCTTACCTTGACTATGTTCACCAGCGTCAAAAGTTTTGCTCGTCATTTGGAAGAGAGCATCCAAAGGACTACCCTGGCCAGTACTTCTCTTTCCATTCTGCCCAGTTTGCGAGTTTCCGTGTTGCTGAGAACTCTTTTTCTTGAATTGCTGTTGCTGTTGTTGTTGCTGTTGTTGTAATGCAGCAACATGTAGACCGGGATGAACGGCGTGGTGTCGTGCCGCGTGGTGATGGTGATGATGGTGATGGTGATGATGAGCGAGAGGATCGGGACTACCTGAATCGGAAACGGAACTTCTGCCGGATGAGGACGAACTACTGAGAGGCGGTTCGCTTATTGTACTTGACATAGACGCCAATGACATGCCCATCAGAGACAAATCTCTGCTACTAGAATTAGTCGAATGATTGTGATGGTGTAAATGATGATGATGTAAATGATGTTGAAGATGCTGTTGTTGTTGTTGCTGTTGCTGTTGTTGTTGTTGTTGTTGTTGTTGTTGTTGTTGCTGTTGATGATGATGATGATGAATATGTTGACGATGACCGATCGTAGAATCGACCGTGTCCCAGGGTCTAACGATTTTCGCTTTAGGTCTGTGAGATAAAATATCGAGAATACTGAAAGATTTAACACCGCGTTCGTTGCTGTCCCGATCTCTATCCTCTTCCTCGTCTGAGTGTTGCATTTGAACCATTTGCAATCGTTTTAATGGTTTAAAGTAATCGTCCGTAGCACCGGCTGTAGCCGAAGTACCGTTGCTACTAGTTCTACTATCCAATTCCTCTTCGTCCTCTTCTAAATCCTCATCCTCTCTCAATGTCGTTACAGAATCACCACCACTACTCTCGTGAGTCCTTATCGAACTCCTTCCGTTAGACGTTCTATAATCGCTATTCCTTGACGAATAATTGTCTTCACTGTCCATAGTTGAATCCGTTCGACTGTATCCTACTCTCCTAGGACTCAATCGTTCGACATAATCCTCCCTTGACGATATCAATCTATCCTCGCTTTCCGTCGATGATGCAACTACTACCAACGGTAATGGACTTGGACAACCAACCGAAATTACGTCCTCGTCATCCTGAACATCACTCCCACGACACGGTGAACCTCTGCAAGGTGTCCGTCGGTGGCCGGGCGAGCCAACCAAACAGGCGGCCGTCGTCCCGCTGGAAGACACGGTCGTTGACGGTGACATCGTATACGATTCCGTCATCTCCGTCGTGCACATGATTTTTCAATCCTTACTATAATATGTCTTTTTAATGTTTTTCGTTTTTCTTTTGAAAAAAAAAATTCTTCTTCCTCTTTTTTAACGGAAATGATACTCCTGCCTTATCTTTTCAAATTTCATTGACACAATAAAACACAATTATTGAAAAACACAACACACCTTAATAGTCCCGTTCACGTTAAATACCAAACTCATGAATTCGCGATCGTTCCCGATCCTTCGAGGAACGGTGCGCGATTTTAGTTCAAATTCTAAGTCTCATAACGCGCGCACTCTTCATGTCATCCAAACACTATTAAGTTTATCTTCATTTCTTGCCCATTTAAAAATACAATTCACTTATCACTTCTCACCGTTTCTATTATTATTATCATGAAAAAAAGAAAGATCAATTTTTGTTTTTACCTTATAGATCTATCTTCAAACGTTCACAGTTAATTCGTCTTTAAATCTCAATATCACCGTACCACCTATCCTCACGATCATGAAAAGACGAAAAACAATAATCGTAGAATATTATAAAACGTATCTTTAACGTAATACAATTTCTTCGTCGAAGATACTTCGACGAGAAAGGTTTTAACAGCCGGCTCCTCCATGAATAAAAACACGTGTCCAGGTATACAATGTCTTCTTGAGAATCCCAACGATATACAACAATAGACACTATTTAATAAGTATATAAAACAATTAACGATGAATTTACACTTGTTCGAAATCTAATGATATATCGACGAACGACGCGATACACGCGTTACTATAAAAACAGATGAATTTAAGATAAATGAGAAATATTATTGTGTTATATATTTCTCGTTGAAAGTGCAGAAAGCAGAAACGGAGCCGGGTGTGTGTACTAGCGTGGGGCCGAGGCTCCTCTCAGGCCAGGCCAAAGCAGTGACTTGAAATGGTAAGGGGTCCGGGGATTCAGGGCCGGTGTAGTTCAGTGTTGTAGGGGCTGGCTTTTCTCCCCAACACGCCGCCTCAGCGGGTTTAACAATTCTCATAGGAGGGGAGAACACGAAAGGAGCGGTAACTTTGGGTGCTACACACAACACTTCTACATCGGTGGGATGTACCTTCCTCCTGGCATCAACGTTCATGGGCGGCACCAATTTTGTCCTGCCCACCTTTTCAACCCCTTCTTTCCATCCTAACTTACTTCGTCAGCCTTAGCAAGCTCACGGCGACATTAACCCAACCGCTCGACCGTTCGAAACCTTTCTCGTTCTATCCTTGTCTCTCTCTCTCTCTCTTTCTTTTACCATTTATTTCTCTTTTCTTTTCATTCGCTTGCTCGTTCGTTCGTTCGTAAATTCGTTCCTTCTTCTTCTTCTATATCACGCGACACGCTAAAATGACGACGCTCCTGCCTTGGTGGAATTTTTACGAGACGTACTTAACATCCTCCTTGCAGTTGTTCTGACGAAAGAGGACCAACCAACCCTACTTTCCTTTATTCTATTTTATCGTTAAATCTACCGATTATATTATTTTTTCCTTTTTTGTTTATTTCTTTTGATACATTTTCTTCTATCAAAACTTTGATTAAATATTATGCGTAAATTTTCAACATTTAATCAAAGCTTATCCCTTAAATTGAAACTCTAAAAAGGAAAAACAATACTCTCAAACTAATCTAACAATTATAATAACAATTTCTTTCTTTATTATAATTTTTCTATTATATTATTTTTCCAATATTCTCTTCGCGATCAAAACTTTGATTAAATATAAAAAGAATAATCTCAAATTTCCAACATTAAAACAAAGCTTATTTCTATAATTGAAGCTATAAAAGAAAGAAATAATACTCTCTACCAATTATATTATTTTCTCTATAATATTCTCAACGATAACACAAATTATGTTAACAAGAAATATAATGTATCTTATTTTCAAGATTGTTACAAAGAAATATCCTTAAAATAAAGAAAAAAAAAAAAAAAAAAGAAACAAGAAATAAAATTACCAACAACAAGAAAACGTTCCCATGTAAAATCTTACAATGAAAAAAACAAGAAAACCAAGATATTAATCTTCATCTAATAACTTTACTTTAATTAAATTCTCTCTATTTTCAGTTAAAATTCTTTCTATATAAATATAATATTGGCCACCATCTTAAATGTTATCGTCATTCAAGTGTTAAATCACTCGGTCTTCTTAGGATTCGTATCCTGTGTTCGATTGCCCGCGACCCATCAATTGCATCGGTCGTTTACGTTCCTACCAACCGATTGGTTCTTTGTAACACGGAAAGGAGCCACTGATCACGATCGAGTACTTCCGAGAAAGCCAATGTCGACGAATCGTGGTCAATAACAACATGGTGGAAGAACAAGAACAAGATCTAGAAGACCAAGAAGACCAAGATGATCAAGAAGAAGAAGAAGAAAAAAATAAGACCAAAAGAGGAAAGGAAAAATGATCATCACACGAAAGGATCACTCGTCCATGGCAACAACGTTAGGAAGATATCTCAAGATTGTTATATTATACAGACTATTACCTACGATCCTTAGGGGCCTTATCCTACATACATTCACATTCTTCTATCATTTACACATACATAGACACATACCTATACATGTAAGCATTATCCTCAGCGAGAATCGATTTAACCGTGTAATTGTAGCAATCTCGTCGACAACGAGCGATGTTCAGGTCACTCGAAAATATTTTCTATCTCTAATCTTTCTTTTTTTGTTCTATTTAACCTATCCTTTTAAAGTTGCTGTCTTCTTTTCTATCCAAGACACTGATCTCTCTTTTTCTCTCTCTCTCTCTCTCTCTCTCTCTCTCTCTCTCTCTCTCTCTCTTTTACGAGATCCAAGCTCAAATGTCTTCCTCCTTCTTTGAGTTTCCGCGTATTTCGCAGGATATCTCCCCATAGAAGTCAGAATTTTCTGACCCTATGCGGTTGGGATACGTGACGGGATGAAGAAGATGAAGAAGAAGAAACGAAAACCCTCGAGCAACTGTTATCTTATTTTTCTCTTCTTCTTTTAACCGACACGAAATCTTCTAAGGATTTACGAGGCTGAAATAGTTTCTTTCGAATTTTTCCTTTCAAATTTCTATCTTCGATCTTTGCCGTTCCGTTTTATTCCTTGTTTACTCGAGAGGAAATACAGGAAAAAAAAGGATCAAGCAGAAGAAGAAAAAGAAGAAGAAAAATAAGAAGAGATAATTGGAAATAGTTTCATAGAAAAGAAAAAAAATCAAAATATGTATTTAGGCAAAGATTTGTATGAAAATTTTATTACTTTGTCATTCTTACAATATCAGTAAATTCAAGCGTCCGTCGGAATCGTTCGGTTATTATTCTACACGTTAAAGAAAAACAAAGCTTTATTTGTTCTTTCCGATATATCGAAAGCCCAGTTATTTCTTTTTTTATCAGCTTAAATCAAGAAAAATATTATCCAGAGCATAACAACAACGGCGCACCGGACACCACCTGGCAGAATTGTTACATACGAGAAGGGACAAGAAAATAAAAGGGATAGAAAGAAGAAGAAATAAAAAAACAAGCAAACAAAGATAAAGAAAAGGAGAAAAAAAAAGACAAATGAAGAAGAATAAGATTCAAGAGAGAAAGAGAGATAGAGATAAAAGAAAAATGTAAAAGGAGGAAGCTGTCTTTTCTCGTCCTCTCTATGGATTTAGTTTAAAACCCCTTTGCTCGGTGATTGCGTGCTCACGTCGTTTCAACCGAAATCAGTAAAATCTTTTTAGAGTCCTCTTAGCTTCAATTTAGCGAGAAACCGAACAACACAGAGAAAGAAACGTTAAAAAGATAGAAAAGGAATGAGAAAGATAGAAGTTCTCAACACTATGGAGCAACATATAAGAAGAAGAGACAAGCAGCAACCAACCGGTCTCGTAGGAAGGCAAGTTGGAAGAAGATCTGACCGAGTGTAGTCGTCCCAAGATCCTTCTTCTTCTTCTTCTTCTTCTTTCTCTCTACCATCCTTTTCTACATCAACACCACCCCACTACCACCACCAACAGAACCAGCACCAGCACCAAAACCTTTTTCTTCCTTCTTCTCGACCTTCCCGTCGGCTTTTCTATCCCGATACAAAGAGGCGCGAGCGAGCCTAATTATTATGATAGCTCGCCACTGGATTCTGTCGGTCCCTTTGATCTGCCGCCGTTTAGCATGATCCCCCGATATTTAGGTAGGCCCCGTTGTCCCTCTTCCAACTCTGCCACTCGCTCTTCTCTTCTCTTCTCTACTCTTCTTCTTCACTTCTCTTCTCTTCTCTTCTCTTCTCTGATCTTCTCTTCTGGCAACTCTAGTGGAGGGGAGTATAATCTTCTTCACTCTCTTTGCTGTTCACTCGACATGCTGCTGTTGCTGCTGCTGCTGCTGCTGTTGGGAGTGCTAGTGGGGGAAGAAAGTAAAAGAGTGGGGATGAAGCACGAGGGCGGATCGTACAGAGTAGTGTATACCATCGTTGGTGGGACGAGGTGGGTCCATGATATAAACCATTCATCAATGAGCATTTTTTCGGGAAATTTACACGTTCCTCTCCTTTCTCCCTCTCTCTCTCTCTCTCTCTCTCTCTCTTTTTATTTTCCTTTCATTCTTTCTCTTTAGGTATATACAAAGTTCATCTTTCTTTATCCCTTACCTCCTTTCTTTTTCTTCTTTGACAAGTAGGAGGAGAAGAAGATAGAGGACCACACGTGAACACCCAGGTAACGCTCCGCCGAGCTATTAGTCTCGGGATAACCGGAGATCGAATTTTTAATTGATTATTTGATATATCTCACGGAGATCGGTTGATTCACATCCTCGTAGTAACATCGTCCTCATCCTAATCGTAATCGTCTTTGGTTAGCCAACTTTTGGGATTCTGTCAGAGACAACAAATGATCAGACATTTTCTAAGGGTATATAACCCACTTTCTTGTCTATCTAATAGTATTTACTACTTTGATCGTTGATACTACTTATGTCAGAGATCAGACATGACTACTATACTAAATCCGAGTATCTTTAAAATTCTTTCACGCGAACACCATGATCATATCAATCATCATCCATCGATAAATAAATACCTATATGCGTATACGTGTGTATGTAAATGACATAAGTATTTACTATGTCTAATTATATATATATATATATATGCAATATCGAAGAAATATATTTTCATCTCGTCAGAATGATCGTCGATGGCCGAGATACACGCCATTCTTCTTCTTCTTATTCTTCTTCTCCTTCTTCTTATCTCGAAGCCTACCATGCGAATGTTCGATCTCGTCTCAAAACCGAACTCGATAACAGCCGAGGTCTGGCAAGCGTGTAATTTTCCACCGCTTATCCAACCACTCTACGAGCGGGATCCATTCTCTTGTCAGATCGAGCCGAGTCACGGAAGGTGTGAGGGGACAAAAAAGCCTTCGGGTGGGAGAGAATACGTGAAAGAGCGAAAGAGAAATGTACAGGAAAGAAGAGAGATGAAAGAAGAAAGGAACGGGGATGGAAGGGGATAAATCTCGTTACAGCTCTCGAGATACATCCTTCGTAATCGAGCACGGCACACGGTGCTTGCGCAGCTTGCTTCCACGATGCACCGTGACGACGGACGCTAATAGCGTTCGCACGACACCTTACGAGAGTAAAGGATACAACGTCATGAGAAAAAGTACATGAGAATGAGAGAGAGAGAGAGAGAGGGGGGGGGGACAGGAGAAAGGGAAACAGGGAAAAAGATGACATGCCTATGCATTGTTTCTAAATTCTTATTATATTCTTGATTTTTTATCGATAAAATTCTAAATTGAGATCTTATAGGATAATCTATTACGATGGAAACAATGTTTTCGTAATAAATTGAAATATTAAATAAAAAAAAGAGAAAATTAGAAAGAGGGAAATATGATTGTACAATCATATTTTAGATATACAAATTTTATCTAGAAATACTAAGGATATGCATTAGAATATTGCCAAACAAAATTTTTGATTATTACTTATAAATAAATATCATCAAGTATCTCTTCCATCAATATGCAATATTCTATTATTCACATATTTTTTTATTATTTAAAATATTTATTTTATATGATAATATATATAAGTCTAATTCAAATGAATCAATTAATTATTTATACTTTACGATTACATTGTACACCAAAATATTGACTATATAATAAGAATTAATTTCTAACTACAATCTCATTGAACAGATAAAACTCGATGAAAGAAATAATAATAATTCAACGATCCTAAATATAATATCAGATAATGAAATGCTACATTACGAATTCACTTTGTATAAAACTAATGATAGATGAAAGCCTGACGATTAATTCTAAAATTGTAAACTACTACCTACGGTTCAGATTAAAATATCGTATCAAACTTTAGAAATACGTATTCTCATCTTGTATTTTTTTTTTGTCGACCCATAAACTGCATCCTATCTCTTTAAACACGGACACTTCTTTGTCCAATTATATATCCAGATATATTAGTATAGGTGAAATATAGTTAGTATTGCATATTATTTTCTATATCTATACATAAACCATAATGTCCACGTATTAGATAGGATACATGTAGTACTTAGACGTAATTGACGAGAAGCCAGGACAGGTCACGCAAAGGTGTTATACCAAAGGTCTATGTGTATGTGTGTGTATGTGTGTGTGTGTACCACGGCATAGACTCATGAACGCTTCGTTTCCTCTCGAACGAACAAGCAGATCTATCTGTCTATCTGTCTATCATACACTACCAGCTAAAAGTTTGGAATTGGTTGTTGATTTCCATTATAATCTATAATACACCGATCAATTTAGAATCGTTCTATTATTGTTATATCAAATTATTAACAAGTTGAATTATGTTTTCAAAGATTTCAGACATTTCCTTATATTTATAATATAGTTGCATAATTTTTACACCAAATTTAATTAGACAAATACTGAGAATGAATTTTCCTGCCGGAACATCTTTATGCAACTTTTGCACGAAGCATGAAAAAATAGTTAATTAGAAACGCTTCAAAAAACTAATTTACCAAAATTTCTAAAATACGTCAGACTGTCATTAAAAATAAACTCGAGTTTTTTTTTTTTTAATTAAAGGTAATTCGAAGAAAAAATACTTGTTTATGAAAAAAAAAAAACAATATAAAACTAGGTAATATTTTGTTGACAAATAAATCTTGGTTACTAAAAATGTATTCATTTTTTCATATACTTAAATATTCTGTTTCTCAAAATTTCTTTAAGGATTACAAACTTTTCGCCGATAGTGTAATTTCAAACACACACACACACACACGTATTTAGATGCATATACATATTCGGCCTTTCTCCTCATCTTCGATATCCTGCTAAAACGTTCACCACGCGTACCTGCTTAACTATTTACTTACTTACATCCAACAACAAAATCTTGATCATGTCTCTTTCTCTCTCTCTCTCTCTTTCTTTCTCACTTTTTATGTTTTTATTCCTCATTCTTCAATTGGAATGAACGTGGGCATCGAACAATAATCTTCTGCAAACATACAATACCTAATTCCATTAAAAGTCATCCGTCCCAGGAGACTGATCATATTTATAATACATTCATGCGTGACCAAAGCCACATTATTGTTTCACGCCCAGTATATTTCTTTGCAATTCGAATCAATAAAATCTTGATATGCAATATTGTTGCATAAGAATTTTCGATCGGTCTTATTAATATTTTATGAAGGCAACAAGCGATTGATTAAATTTAAAATTATTCTAATCAGGCTTAAGATTATTCTAATCAGACCATGTTATGCAGAAATCTATTAACCGTAAGAATGAGAACAAAAAAAATATGTTACACATGATACAAATCTTGCAAGCAAGAAAAACTGAATTAAATTAAAGATAATATTAATTATAATATATTCGTTATTATATTATTAAATAATCTATTTAAAAATCAAAGCTACTTTAACAATTTCAATTATTGCAATCTTCAAACTAAATTTAATATCAAATCGTAAAGTATTGGTAACTTTCTATTATACATAAGCAAGCTCGATTGCAGCAAATCTTTCTCGCATATTAATTCCAATAAAACTAAAAACCGAGAAACAAACACAGATACAAAAATTCGATAAAACTCGATGAAAATCACATAGCAATACAGATATGTATAACTAGTACTTAACGTTATCAGTTACAATCTAGTAGAACCTTTAAGCAAGTCTCGTGCAAACGATTTTCCTTCGTTGAAACGAGAAAGAATAGAGGAGTAGTATTCTCTCTATTTTCTCTCCCACCACTTCTACATACTCGTATATATAGTATCCCACATTGAACCCCTCTTGAGCCTTCAGAAAGATCATTTTAGCCACGCCTATGGTGGGTTTTCCCTCTCTCTTGAACCAACAACTTGAGGTTATCGTCTCATTCATTCCATCTTTCTTCCACTCACAAGAAACTTGTGTTCGTCCCTCGTGACGTCCAGTCAACCAATCCACTACCAACGTCGATATTGGACTCCTCCTCTGCTTGCTTTCTATTGGTCGCTTCATTCTAACCGCCCTTTCAAGTCTCACCTTTGAAGAGACCGATTTATACCGTACGTGATGTTTACCCCCAACTACCACATTGCTCTTCTATCTCTGTCTCTCTTTCTTTCTTTCTTTCTTTCTGGAGTACTTACGTGTGCAAGCTTTCTCACTCTTATGTTAGTTAGGTTTCTACGGGTCTCAGAAAATTACAGAGGGATTTGCACGATCGGAGGTTGCTTAGAACTCTAACCCCCTTTCCCCTTCCACCCTTTCTCCCTCCACAACCACTCTTTGTAATGTAAAATATAGTACGTAGGATTTATCATTTTCTTTTATAAGAGGACTTATTTGTAATTGTTAAAATTTAACGAGATCTTCTAGATTTTATATGAACTATAGACATTTTGTAATATTATCCTGGGAATTTAAAATTAAATTTTCTTAAAAATATATCGAACCTTTATATTTATTACAAGATTGATGTGCTAACTTATAAAAATGTCAATCAGTTAAAAAATAAAATTACCCCGTGATGATCAGAATTCTACGTGCACTCGAAGAATTTTAAAAGAATGATCTTAAAAAGAAATGAAAATTTTTTTTCATAAAAAAAACTAAGCTTGATTAACGCAAAATATAAGCATACTTAAATATCTATCAATCATTTTCTAAGAATAAAATGATGACTAAAGAAAAAGATGAGAAAACTAGATTCCTGTTAACGATAGAACGTAAAAGTAAAAAATGGAGACTAGCTGCTTAAGAAAGTATTATATATAGGTGTATCCCCTTTTGTGGTCTTGGAAAAGTAAATATATATATACATATATATATGTGTGTGTGTGTGTATGTGTATACCTGCAGGTCAGCCTTGGATTCTTCAAGCAACGAACAATGTTACTCTATAGCCGCGACCAATCGGACAAACGATCTTGGCTTTGTTATCCCCTGCGAAGGTGTCAGACCTACGAAGAACTTGCTTATTAGGCACGCGACCCTCTCATAGAAACGAGAAGATTTTTTGGTGCATTCATGCATTCATCTGTGAATCGGATCGAAGACAATGAAACTCAATAAACTTTCTTTGCGAGAAATAAGAAAGAAAAGGCAAAAATAAAAGAAAGATTCGTTAATTGATCAGAAAGAAATATTTAAATTAAATTCTTTTCTTCGACAATAAATATTAAAAAAGAAAAAAAAAAAAAAAGGTTACTGTGCATTTGTATTAATATAGGAATTTAAACAAAAATTATATTATATTAAGACAAATATAGAAATAAGAATAAAATTGATGCTACTACAAATATATATCAAAATTAATATAATACTATTGCAAATGTATAGAAATTTAACGATACATTTATCACTAAAACTAACAAAAATTAATTCCCACATTCAAAACAAGATACAAATAAAAATAATCTCTATTATAAATCATCAATAATAATCGTCGCAAAAAGTATCACAATAATTTGATAATTATTTATAGATTAAAGACTCTAACAATGTATAATAAATTGACTGTTAATATTATCGTTATAGGAATATAGGTAATGTTTCTTCTATCGATTGAAATTACTTTCCGACGCCATCTTGCACGAGCGAAGCGATAATCCCACAGACGCATTGTCGACGAACGAATGTTCGTCTGTTAAGAGTAGTTCGTAAAGTCGAGTTTGCTATTGAGTTTGTCGTCCTACACGCTGTTTACCCTCGCAAGGGAAAAGGAATCCGTGCTTCATCGTCCGGAAATGATTCGATACGAGAACCTTCAAGGGACGGACTGTCTGACGGAAGAAGAAGCAGCGAGGGAACTGACAAATCGAATCTCGATTCTCTCTAATGGTGGATTAAAGAAATTCTTTTCAACGATTCGATCGATACCTCCAACTTTTATCCTTAAAATATATATATTCTCCTTCTCATTTAAAATTTATTCTAAAATAACAATTATTTTTGTCCATTTAATTTTCTTTTAACAACAATAATAATATTTCAATAATTTTGTGATGTGTGTTTTTTATCTTTTTTTTTTTTTTCTTTTCTAACATTTTGGAACCGACGGCTTTCAGAACAATCGAAGAATCCACAAAATCAACACTATTACGTTTACTTTACGTTAGAAAAAAAATATATTATATATCATAAACGTCGATTATTATGAAAACGAATTGATCATTTCATTGTACGATCAGTGAACAGCCGTCGCATATCGAATCGGGATACCAATCGGTGACATGTAAATGGAAACGAATAGTGTTGAAAACGTATTACTTTTTCATCGTCCCACAACAATTCCAAATTCTCATCGAACTTAGGTATATATTCTATTCTTCGGACTTTATGAATGTTCGACACGCTCGTCTACTTGTAGCTAGTATCTATGGGTGGCCTGAAGGACTCTTTCGAATACTACTATTATAGGTGTCCGTGTTCGCAAGGCGTGACTCTCTTGGTCAGATTCGATTTACGATACTCCAAAAGACCTATCCGATTTATATTACTCATTCAAAAGTGTCTACGAAAAAGTAATACTAAATTTAATAATATATTAATACAGGGTACGCGTCATATTTCAATTGATCAAATCAAATATTTATCAATAGATTTAATTTACAAACTTGAAATAATACAGTTAACATTTGTGACATAAAAAAAACTTATACGTTCAATAATTCAATAATTAAAATACAAATTTTAAATATTACATGAGTTATAGTTTTTTTTTTAAACTACACCAGTTTCTCCAATAATACTGTATTTTCGTTAATTAACTTATATTGCCACCCTGTAAATTTGAATAAAACAAGAACGAATAATGTAAAACCTGTCAACTTCTAAACCAATTTACTATAAATTGGATTTAATACCTTTCATATAGCAACCTATCAAGTGTTAAGTAAAATACTATTACTTTCGAGATATTACCGATAATTACGATCCTACTCAACAAAATGGAGTACTGGTCATCGGTGACAGGACGATAAATTAATATGTTAAAAACAACACATACGACCTTTTAATACCGACTGAATAATCACAAACTCAATTAGTTTTACAATCGTGTTCCCTAATCGTTCGACATCATTCATACCGAAGATTATAATTTACGTTATTCAATTGAAATTTTTACGATAAATGGTAGATAGGAGATATTTGAACGAAATAAAGAGAAACAAAAAAATAGTAAACCTAGAAGTTTAGTTACCTAACGTAATTATCTAATACGCAAGCGTGCATTTACACGTGCCGTGGACGTTGTTTCTTTGACTAACAAATAATAATAACGTTTAAACGAGTATCTAGTCACGCCCATCGATATTAATAAATCCTTTGGATTGCTACCGGTTAAACGACTAAAGATATTCGAACAGGTCTATGAGAATACTCGTGAAGATCCTTAAAATCGAGTTTATTTGATATTCTGAATGATTCATTATTCGCGCGATAGGCCTACAAAATAATTTTATTTTTTAATATTAAAATTATTTATTATAAAATATATTTTATAAAAAAGTTGTGCTATTTATTGGATTAATATTTTAAATAAAATATTAGTGTGTGCATATTGCATAAATATCAATGCTAAAACAACCCTAACACAATTCTGATCTTATTATGTGAATAATGTGAAAAATAATTATTTAAATTACAAAATATATTTAAAATTACAAATCAAACAGAACGGTTTTTTAAATAATAATAATAATAATAATAATAATAAAAAATAAAAACTAATAAAGTATAGAAAATTTCCAAACTATCCTAACGGATAAATACATCTTTATTTACGAGCCAACCATGAACGACTATTTTATAGCCAAAAACGAGTGTCGACAAATTCACTGACGTAACCGAACACTACTACCAACGTCAACGTTCAAAGACGAGCAAGTTTCCCTCTACGAATAAGAATCCCCACTACGATTCATTCATCCAATCCCACGTTCGGTTCGGATGGCAGACTACGATAAATAAATTATTGCCTGCGGTTTAGAGTCCTTCCTCCATCATCGAGCTTCGAACTCTCTGTACAAGATATTCCATCACGGTGAGTTACATAAATCTCCTCATTGAATGGCTTTAATTATCATCTCGAAAAGGGAGAAAATAAATAAAGAAAGAACCACTCGGTTATTTTCCGGACACTCATATATCAAGAGAAAGATAAATGAATAGATAAAAATATAGGAAGGTAATTTAAGCTATATTGGTAGATCTAGTTTAGGGTAGTCTAAACATAAAGAGAATTTTTCCCTGATGAAACGTCAAAGAGTCAGATTCGGTCCAATGCACGACTAGAAGCTGGTAGCAAGACCGCAACTAATAAACATGAGTCCTCAGTGTTCCTTCACCATTATCATGCTAATATATTGACCCAACGTTTGTTGTCTTCTTATAAGTCATTTGTAAACGTGCGCTCGTCACGTCCTGTCACGAGTTTCCTGCGGCTATACTACAACGACCAGTGGAATGAGCGAGTAAGCAAGCAAGTGTGTTATAATATGCATCGGGGAAACTTATACGTATAAAACGTTTTGTTGCTGTTACCACTACCATTATTGCAACTACTACTACTACTACTAATACCAATGCTCGTTTCTTACATCTTACCTTTTTACGACATTTCACTGTAGTATCGACCAATGTATGCAAGTAAATATGAATATGGGTTTGTGTGTGTGTGTGTGTGTGTGCAAGAGAAGGCTCATAATTTCGGTAAGAAGGTTCTCTCACTGTCGACGAGCTTTCGTTGCCTTCTTACAATATTTCTTACCTCCCCCCTCTCTTTTCATCACCACATATCCTTCGAGCAAACGTCAAAAGTCTTCGTGTCGGATGTAAATAGGTACTCGATGAAGTATGCTGATTACATGCTTGCTTCCACCAAACGATATTTCGAACAAACAACCAGCTTTTTCGCTACCATATTCGCATATCATTTTAAAAAGTATAAAATATTATTATCATCATCATCATCATCGTCATCGTCGTTGTCGTCGTCGTTGTCCTTGTCGTCGTCGTCGTTGTCGTTGGTTGTCTTCTTTGTTACTTGACTTTTAAAAAGCTTATTAATAAAATAATAATAGTAATGATATAATCTTAATGACTATCTTTAACTCGGTCAAATAAAACCATTGATTTCTATTACGCATGATATTATGTGAGAACGGGTACTCGTGTATTAGGTTGATATGAATGGAGTCATTATTCTCAAACCTTTATCAGAAAGTCAATGGTAATCGTCGAGGTCCTGACCTGAAATTTCCTCGATGGTATCGAAGATTAACAGGACTAGCAGCTAATATTCATCTAGGAATCTGATTGGTTGCAGAGACATCAATATACGCGTGATGATCCTGCATTTTTCCCAATAGATGAAACTGAAAGTAATGAAAATTATCCGTCAGATAAAAAAAGATTAGATTTTTTTTTATTTGTTTTCTATAATATTTGGAAAAGAAGAAATAAAATGATAGGCTAGTTTAGAAATGATACGAATTTTTTTAGTTACGTAATAATTTTGTCTATCAATTAGTTAATAAAATAAAAAACAACATCTGTCATATGTAGTATGCGTAGATGAACAATATAGGGTCTCACGGGAAACATAGATACGTCAATCATAAGCGTGTAACATGTCACGCGTAGAATTGAAGGGTGTTTTCTAAAAAGGGACAGGGGTGTATTTGCTATTCGAATAAAATAAGACAAGACTAAATTGGCTAAACCGAACTAGTAATACCTATTATACGAAATTTGTTAAATTAAAAAAGAAAAATTAATCGATACGAAAACTAACGCATTTTTTTTTTTTCTATGAAAATCAGGAACTCATTTTTTCCAAACAACATGGAAGATGTAATACACATATATATATATATTTTTTTTTTACAGAAGCAGACTGTCTCGCGATCAATATTGCAATATGAAAGTATACCTACGCGTATAGAACAACATAGGATATTTTAGGGCCGCCAAGAGCATCGCCGTGAACCACGTTTCACTATTAACCGCACTCTGCACTATGCACCGTGTATGCGTTGTGTATTATGCGCTTAGCTCGCGCGCGCGCAAACGCGAACGCGAAAGCGTACTACTCACTGTATGGTCGCCATACGACGGGTCATAAATTCCTTATGTATTTCCTGTTGCGGTTACTGGCGCATTTTGCGGCGAAGCAGTTGCAGTCAAACACCAACATGGCGAAGTGTAGAGTGATCTGGCTAATCGATCCCTCGAGATGGATACGATATTCGAAATGACCCTTTCAACAGAGGACGCTCGTAAACACAAACAATAAATACTTCTCGGCTTCCGATACGACTCTTTTCCCCCTTTAACCCCCACCCCACTTCACCCAGCCAACCCTTTTTGCTCTTATTTAATAGATTTTCTACATTTCCATTGAAGAAATATTTATTTTATATTAAACAAACAAATTGTATTTAAATATTCAACATAGTCACAATTTTTAGATTAGCATAGAAACAATTTCTTGTTTTCAATCGAATTTACTTTTATTTTAAATTATTCTGTATATATTCTATATGTGTCATATATATACTTATATTTAATATATATATTTAAAATATATATCAGTAGTAATAGTTTATTTAAACTGAAAATCAAAATAATAGAATTGATTCACAATTACGTTTTTTTCTTTTACAATATCAATTTTTTACTATCCAAATTAATCATAGTTTTCTTATTTTTATTTCTTAGAATATTTCTATCGATCTTATGCTGCATAACTTTCTCAATTTCATTCATTCATTCATTTATCTTTACACAATTCATAATTTTGTATCTAAGATATATTTAATTAAATATAAAATTATTTCTAATGCAAGAGAGATCCCAAAGTTATGTTAAATTTACTTACACGAATACACGCAAGTGTATCATTAAATACGTGGATGGATAGACGCCGTTCTCTTGTATCTATGCAACCGTCTAAATTACATCTAAACTTTAGCGTGACAGGAGTCCTACCACAAACTTATCCCCATCTAGGTAGTTGATATATATATATATATATATATATATCTATATCCAGTTACATACAACACATATAAACTTCCTTCTGTCGTGCTTGAAATTGTTGAGACCAGACTTTCCCTCTCCCTCTTTCTCTATCTCTCTCATTCATTCTCATTCTCTCAGTGTGTAAAGGTTCACGGCAAACTACAAAAGATCCTCGATTCGCTTCTCTTCTCTTCTCTTTTCTTCTCTTCTCTTCTCTGTACAGTCAATCGCAGCTCCATTTAGGCTCCATTTAGCTCGAATCAGTTTCACTAACCACTTTTCGAGAGGGGTGGCTCGAGTCTTTCGAAAATGAACGATCATTGGATCATCTCTTTCTCTTTCTCTCTCTCTCTCTCTTTCAAACATAACACACACGCACACACATACTTTCTGTGGATTTTCGTTTCGTGCGTTTCCGACATTCTCAACTTGGTGCTTGCTTTCGACAAAAGACACGGACGTTCCATCAATTTTCCGTTCCGGCTCGCGCCCCGTCCTTGATTTGACACACCTCGAGTACCAGGACAGTCGATCGTAATGACAACTAACCTAATCTCTTTTTCTATTTTTATTCCTCTCTGTTCTCTCCCCTTCCCCACCCCTCCCCCCTCTCTCTCTCACCCTCTCCCTCTCCACGTCCTTCTTTTACTCTCTCCTATTTTTCTCCTCTCTTTATCATGATCCTTTAAATGTACTGCCAAACGATATTCGAGGTAAATTCGTCATGCTCCAGGACACACGATCGCATGAATACGTTCCTTGATGACTTCATATTGTACGATCAAGAAGAGAAGACATGTTGGAAGCTATTCTCTCTCTCTCTCTCTCTCTCTCTCTCTCTCTATCTATCTCTCTCACTCTCTCTTTTTCTTTCTTTTTTGTAGCCCAACTTTTGACTTTTTGATTCCCTATTTTATTATTATTCTTCTTCTTTTTATCCACTTTTCATTCGTTTATTATTATAGAAAATATCTAACAAATGTCGTGCGACCAATTATCGAGGACAGAATTATAGTACAACTTTCTCATATTCAATTTAGAAATATATTATATCGATTTCATTTACGGTTGTTGTTGTTGTTGTTGGTGGTAAGTTAACGGACTTGGAGAAAACTTCGTAACGGAAATGGATACGGTCTAATATTTCATAGACAATTACTTATATGATTGATAATTAAAAAAAAAAAGAAAAACGATAAGTAGGTTTGATAGGTATATGTTGCAGATAATTTCTAATCAATATCGTTATACTCTGCTACTCTTAATTATTTTTCTGCGGGTCTTTATGATTGAAATGTTACTTATAATTAAATGCAATTACGACAAAGGGAATATGTAAAAAAAAAAAAAAGAAAACAAAAGGAAACGTTAGAATGGAAAGTTAAGTTGACAGGATGACCCGTATGAGACAGGACTTAACCTGGCTAAGATAAGGGTAGATATTAACTATTCAATTTTTTTTTAAAGAGTCGATGATAGTGCAGGCATGCGTGTAATTGCTACGAAAATAAAAAAAAAAAAATACGACACACAAGACACGATATTATATAATAAACTTAATTTATTTAAGTGTGTGTTGAAAAAAAGATATTAATCAACTAGTATATTAATCTTGTATGTATTAAACTGAACAATAAATAATGTTCCTATTTTAAGTACAAAAAATACTAAAAAGTAGTTTAATAAACAAATAATGCATATTCATTTAGATATACAACAGTGTGTATATAATTTAATTAAGTATACAAAAAATATTAAAAATTAATTCCAAATTCTGGCATTACCTGTATTCATTGATCAAACCAAAATATAATATCAAATATTTTCAAAGCTGTAAATAAGAAAATGCATACTATACGAGATATTACTTATATTATTCAATTAAATATATAATTCCAGCAAACCATTTCAATAAAAAGAAATACCACAATTATGAATAAAAAAAAAAAGAAAAAAGAAAAGGAAAAAACCTAAAGTGCAAGAAATTCCGAAAACAACGACTAACTAACTTCTTGATCAACCAAGAATACCAGGAAAAAAAATCTTTTCTCTTTCTAACAAACGAATTCAAATTTCCGGTGATATCTTCGACTGTTTTTCCACGTAGAAAATACGAAAAGGTATTACACTTTAGTGGTACAGAACGTAAAGTAAGTATATAAAAGCAATTCGTGTGTGGCCCGGAGATGGCCGGTTCTTCACCTCGCGAACGAGAAGTCGGTTCCCTTTGATGTTCTGCCTACCCGTGGCTGGTGGGAGTCGGTTCAACCCCCTCTCCTCTCTTTGCCCTTTACTTGCCCATCACTTCTCCTCCTCCTCCTTCTCCCCCTCCTTCTCCTTCTCCTTATTCTTCTTCTTCTTCTTCTTCTCCTACTCTACCAACAGCAACAACAACAGCAGCAGCACCAGCACCACCACCACCCTTTTCGCTGAAACCCTTTGCTCGACTCACGAACCTTCTTCTTCTTCTTCTTTCTCTCTTATATTATTCTTTATATGTATATTCTTCTCTTACCATCCCCCCTACCCCCCCCCCACCCAACCACCCGTCTACCCTTCTTTCCTTTCCTTTCTCACTTAACTCGCGAGGCCCTTTTCCTGCGGCCTCTTTGCCTCACGCCACACGACTCTTCTTCTTTTTGATTTCTTTCTTCTTTGGACCTAGGCTGTACGTAAATTTACAAGAACCTCTACGCCATATGTGTGTATATACGTTAGGAGTATCAGAAAGTCCTTTTTTTTAATTGGAGTGATAAGAAAGGGTCATTGAAAATGACGGTGATTACATCACTGGCTTAATATATTCTATTTCAATTTGTATTATTTTTATTTTGTCTTATAACGAAAGGATAAGACTTGATTGTACGTATAATAATTTTACACGTACACTATCTTCTATAAATATTTTAACAAATTAATAAAAATTTAGTTAATAATTTGATCTAAAAATTTCATTAATTGTTTAAACAATTTATTCATATATAATTTTTATAATCTAAAATTATTCAATCTATATTGAATATTACAATCTATAGATTTAAATATTTAATATATAATTAATTTACATTTAGAGATAATTATTATTTGATCAATAAAATAATGATCGATAAATTGATTAAAAGAAAAGAAATAGTTGCATGTAAAGAATGTAAGATAAAATCAACTATATGAAAGAAACTATCTCTACGAATATTTTAATCGTTTTCAATGAACTACATTGATGTATGATTAGGAAAAAAATGCATCCCTTGAGATCGCTTATTAAAGACATATGTTTAGAAAGAGTAACTTAGAGCTGTATAATGATATCCATCGAACGAATACGAATGGAAGAAACGATTTGCTTTCCGATAGCTAAGAAAGATTATAGAATGAACGAGCCGACGGCCTGTCATTCTCTGATGTTTCAATCGATAGTTCGTATTCAGAAAACAGACCACGCTAAATCGCGTGTGATTAACGACGTGTTACTAATAGTTCCTAGCTAACATGAGAACCGATGTATTTAGAAATCGTATATCCTACTAATTACTCTTCATTGTATTCGTGTTCTTTAATATACCATCTTCCTTTCTATTATTCTTATTTTCTTCTTTCTTTATTTAAAAAATATACTAAAGAAAGATAGTATTTGTTTAGACACAAAAAAAAAAATATAACATACATTTTATTACTTAATAAAAATTACATTAGGTATATTATATTGTTATATTAGTATGAAACATAGAAAATTATTTCAATAAAAAATACTATTGTTATTAATTAAAATATAAATTGTAAAATAAAATACTGATGTGTTGCCTACTGATTGGTCGTCAGCCCAATTTTAAGGGACGAAAAATAATAAGATTTTCTTTTTTTCTTTTTCTTCTTCGTTATTGATTAGAATATTGAAAAATTATCTTAATATAAATATAAAAGATTGTAACATTAAATTGATATAAATCATTCATTGAAATATATGATTATAGTGAATTCGAGAATTATTTTGATACTTATCGAAAGTATTTTCTATATTTATACGTGTATAAGTATTACGCATCGATGCGAATTCCATGAAAAACGTTTGTAAACTTATCGTGCCAAGCATAATTGGAAAATGATACACCGCGTAGAGGTTCAAGCGAGCGAGATAATTGCTCGTGTAATTCTTAATTTCACGTTACGCCGGAATTCCGAAAGTAATATCTCTTCTCATATCTTATATGTATGTAACTCTCCTCCTTCCGTGGTTTTAATACCTGATCGAGTTGATTCCAAGAGAATTTCACTAATCAAACCGAGTATTGAAATACAATTTTACGAGTTTCCTTTTGATTCATCAATTACACATACACACACGCATACATAAATAAACTTACTTTGCATATTAAGTAGACACTTTCGAAACTTTTCGCGCATTAAAACCTTTTACTCCGGCTCGTTCTTTTAATTAGTCTTGTAAATACATCGATTTAATTAATGGACCCTCATTACCAATCAGAAAATACAAACAATTAAGAAATCTTTAAACTAATTTTCAATGATTAAGGAAAACGTTTGTGCTTTTTTCGTGTCAACGTTGGGTATCAAATTTTGGATGCGTTTCTACATAATCATGTATATTCTATATATACGTATATAATAAATATTTTTAATTAATATTTGTTTTATATATTTTAATTGATTATAATCCAATCGTATATTTAAATTAAATATATTAATTAATATAATAGATAGGTACAAAATGTATTGTGAAACGCATCAAAGTGTGCAGCCAATTAAGATAATAATTACCTTACGTGATGTAAATTCAGATAAATCGGAAGTAGTGTCGACGATTTATCCACGTGAAGATTGCTATGCGTAATTTGAAGATTTGATTGTTAGCGAAAGAATTGAAACTGCATCGAATGTTCTTCGAAAAATATGAAACAAAAATAAATAATATAAATAATAAAAATAATAAAAAATAAAAAAAAATAAATTATTAAGTATAATTACGTATGAATATTTTGCATATTTACTTGCATTAGAATATCAATTAGAATTAGAATATCTTCATTTTTGTATTAAAATGATTAAAAATAAATGAAATAATATTAACCTGATCCACTGTATAACCGAGAACGTGTTGTCACTACGATTGAACCTTATAAACTGAGAATGAATATTTTCATTGTCCTCTACATAACTGAACGAAAGTTCGGCTGTAATGTTTACGTTTCGGAAAAAAGTTCCTAACAGAAATCAGTTCGGAGAACATAATTAAAGTTTATTCATATCATTGATCTTGTTTATATTGAATATAGAAATTTATTGAAAATATTATCAGAGATAATAAGTCAATCAATTCTTTAATTATTTACATTTTTTAAATACAAAAAAAACGAAAATCCTATTTATCCTAAGATTTTCTATTTTCTAGAATTCCGTTCATTAAAGAATACAACAAAATAAGAAATTCCGGTTGAAATTTAAATCCGATAATCACTCGGATGATTCGATAGGGGAAATGAGGAGGACTTTAGATCTCTCGTAGGTAATTACGTTTCAAAGCTAATAGATCTAATAAGTCGGCACTATCTTCCAAGCGAAATCTCTTCTTCTATCATGGCAACTCGCGTCACTAATTACTTTCGTATCGCGAAAAGTTTCTATCAAAGGAGGATAATAACGGTCGCTCGTCTCTGGTCACCCTCTCCAACATTTCTCTCTCTCTCTCTCTCTCTCCCTCTCTTTCTCTGATTTTTTCCCTCATCACAACGGCAACAGAAGCGGTAGAGTTCTAATGACGTTTTCTAATCTCGATTGCCTGGTACTCGCGTCCACGTACAGGTTTGCAAAAAAATCACGAGCCGAGTTGAGTTAAAACGAGAAAGAAAAAGAGAAAGAGAAAGAGGGAGAAAGAAAGGGTGGGAGATAAAGAGAGAGAGAGAGAGAGATAGAGAGAGAGAAAAGAAGATGGGAGAAAGGAGAAAATGAGGAAGATGAATCCTTAATCCAAAGCGTGCACGCTCGGACTGTTTGCATCTCTTTCTATCCTGATTTCTCTCTCTCTCTCTCTCTCTTTCTCTCTTTCTTTCTCTCTTTCTTTCTTTCTTTCTTGTTGCCCCATCTTTATCACTCTGTATGAGATTGAATATTTTTTCGTATTATTAATTGCAACCCACGGCCTTCCCGTCATTACAATGATATTATACTTATTTTTAACAGCACTCACGAATAGAAAGAGCCGAGAAACCGGAGGGAAATGGTAATTAAAAAGTTTGAAGAATATTATCGAATGATTCAAAGTGTAAAAATATATAGAAAAAAAAAAAAAAAAAACGAAAGAAAGAAAGAAAAAATTTAATAAAGAAAACAACAAAATCCACACAAACTTCGAACACCTGTTTCGTTGATTTACATCGACTTTCTTTTTCTTTATTTATTTTTGTTCTTTTCTCTTTTTTTCTTGTCCTTTCTTTCTTTCTTTCTTTCTTTCTTTCTGTTGTATCAGAATCAATTAAGAACAATCTAATACGTCACGGATAAAAATATATGTGTGTATGTGTGTATAGGAAGCTCAACGTAATTCCATTCTTAGGATGTAAATTATCCCTCCGTCTTGTTTTAATTATACCAAAAGTCCATCGTCGAAAGATACGGAAGCGTTCGCGAGATAGACACGACTTCATTCGCCGAGCTTGTCTCTGATAGGTATAATGGATTACGGTGAATTGCAGTCAGTCAGTCAGTCAGTCTCTTTCTTTCATTCTCCCACCATCATTGGAAGAGCAATTTGGTCGGGGCGAGTTCATTCGCCCGTCTTTATTATAATATCTCAATCTCGAAGAAAGCGCTTCGTGCCTCGATGTGTCGCGAACGAAAAATTTTCTTGGACTATCAACGTTGTTCACGTTGAAATAAAATGAGGATTAAAGAAATATTCAAACGTATATGCGTGTGTGTAGAAATAAATATACGTATAGGACATCCTGCGTAATATTTACCTATATTTTTATTTTTTAGTTTTAAAATAATGTTTGAATTCCGTACTCTGAATACTGTGCGTTAATTAAAATTGTTTTAATAAATTTTTGTACAATTTATAAAGCAATTAATTATTTATAATGTTTTGATATTATTATTTTGTTTTTTTTTTATCTTGTAACCAAAATATTACGTAGTTTTTAATTAAAATCACACCAACCATACCTAATTTTTTATTTGAAACATTATTTTACATCATTATTCCGAACACCTTGTACACAATTAGCATAAAAATATTTTGTTTCAAATAATATGCATACAAAGATCTATAAAATTAACTAAAATACGTGTTAAACGAAAGAAATATAAAAGAAGAAATGTAAAATGAGGAAGAAGAAAGGGAAGAAGAGGAGGAAGAGGAGGAAGAGGAAGAAGAGGCGAAGAAAGAGGAACAAAGTGAAGAAGATTGTTTCTTCGGTTCGTGCCGGTAACGAATTTGGGAGATGCAGATGAGAGCCCGACAGCAATCATCGGCACCCCAAGACGCGGCTTCGATTCGCATTGAGAGCAGCAATTTTCCTGCAAGCAATTTCAACGATCCACCGAGTTCTATTTGCACTTCGGATTTTATTGGATCTCGTCACGACACGAACGAGCTTACTCTGTCGGGCCAATCACCTTTTACGTTTTCTCGACTCCAACCAAATTCAATGTCGATACGAGCCTAACATATATATTTTATAAATAATATATTATAATATATTTCTATTAAAAAAAAGAAAAAGATTAACTCCATCTATGTCTATTTCGTAGTGGAATAATCGAGAAAAAAATTATTTATAAAAATTGTTCGCGATAGTTTTGAAATTAAGGAAACAATTGCATAAATTCGAGAATTTTAACAATTTATTTTAATTTATTATCTACCCAATGAAAATATTATTTAACAAAGAGATATTTAAAGTATCTATTTAATTTTTAAAATAATAAGAAAAATAATTTGATAAATGTATTCGTTATCATAGAAATGAATAGAACAAGAATTACTTATGTGGTACATTAGTTCGTTATAAACGTACAGTATATCTATTACGTGCTTCTTAGGTTCAATGGAGGGTGAGAATACGTATACCTATAAAGAAACGACTAAAGCTATAGATAAAGAGGCTAACAACCCTTATTGTTTAATGCTTCCTGGCACGGCAGGCAAGATGGCCGACGCCGTGGTTGCATAAAATATTGAAGGAATCGAGCCCCACTGCCTATTCGCAAACTATGGACGATGTTCTACATCTCAGAAAGAGAAAGAAAGAAAAAGAGAGAGAGAGAGAGAGAAAGAAAAAGAGAAATGGGGAGAGAAAACTTTATTCACCTTCGGCTTGTTTTTCCTCTTTTGGTAACAAAATGGCTCCCTGCTAGCGGCCATCGTCGATTCATCGAGAATCGTACTATACTTAACGACAATAAAGTAGTAGAATTCCTGTTAAGATTAATAACAAATTCTGCATATTGTTTTATTCATTATTTTATATGAATTATTTTATATGAATTATTTAAATTCATATTATATAACAAATTTGATATAAAAATAAAATTAGATTCGGGTTATTCAGTAATGTCGCAAATTGAAAAAATAAATAACATATAAGAGTTATTTAATAAAAATGTTTAATAACAAAATATTGATAAATTAATTTGTTTAGATAAATAATATAAGAAACAAAGAAATTGTTTTGATTAAACACACAAATACTTTAATATTATTAAAATTAATCAAATTTCTGACATATTACTTATTCATCAACTCAATAATAATTTTGTTTTATATATCCCCATAAATTTAAGTATGACAGAAAATAAGTAATAGGCAATAGAATATTTTTTCTAAGCATCATAGAAACTTATCAAAGAAATCGTAACCCACGCTTTCACAAAGCAAATCACAAGACATAATCATGAAGACTAAAATGAATCCCAACGTCATCGGATCCTCCTTCGTCCGCAAACGATCTACCTGAGCTCTTTGGTTTCGTGATTCGT
The DNA here is from genome assembly GCF_001313835.1 of Polistes canadensis. Lineage (NCBI taxonomy): Eukaryota > Metazoa > Arthropoda > Insecta > Hymenoptera > Vespidae > Polistes > Polistes canadensis. The sequence continues at coordinate 336,674 of NW_014569590.1, forward strand.
GCGACTAAGCCATTTACACTGTGCAATTATACGCGAAAGGAAGATCTCTCGCGAATAGGACCAACAATTTCCACCAATCAAGACTTCTATTCGTCCAGTGTGCAGATGCTCACAACTCTATCTCATATTTTTCTGCTTTTACAATTCACGATGATGTATCTACGATTCTTTGTCAAAGACCGAATAATTTAAAGTGGACTATCGCTGACCCAAAAATCCATTCCTCTTTTTCTTCTTCTCTAATTTAAAAAAAAAAAATAAAATTAAAGAAAGATGAGAATGAAAAAAGAATAATCCACAACCGAGAACGTAACATGGGTTCTCGTTGGATATCCAAGGTGTCTTTTATAAAAACCGGAAATTAGAAGCCTTTGAATATAATAACTGCGATGGCGTCTGGCCGTGCAATCGGTTCGATGAATCGAGGGATGAGACACGGCGGGGGTGCAATATGGCCGACAACGTTCTTCCCGAGAATAAAACGGGGTCTGTCATTTTCCATAAAACACTTCCGGTTGTTCTCTCTTCGTGTATACGATTACATATCACACGTATTATATTTACAGACACACACGTTTATACGATATACTCGTTAATATACATATATATATATATATATATGCATGTGTGTGTGTATGTGCATACTCAATACATTGTTCTCCATAAAAGAGCTCGTATCATACCGGATTCGACACTTTTCTTTTGACTTTTCGTCATGCAAAAACGGTTAACGGTCGTTTGTTTTGCACGAACAAAGAACTATCAAACGAGAGAGGCAGGTTGTAGGTGAAGTATTTACTTATTCTTATTCTTCTTCTTTTACTTCTTTACGCCTACGACACGCTCGAAAGGCAGGAAACGAGTTAAAGCCTGCTTGGTCACTTTTCGAGGTGCAACAAAAGTAGGAAACGAAATATTCGAAACTACCACGAACGACTATCTCACGGTAACCATAAAATTTTCTTGGCTCGATCGATCTTCCATTTCTTTTTTTTTTTTTCTTTTTATTTTCTTTCAACTGCTTACGTATATTAAATATCAACATACGAATTTTTGCATTAACGAAAATTCGTTTCTATTGTTGTAAATTATAATTATCGTTAAACGGATAAATTATTTGCTTGTGGATCTTCTCGATCGAAAATAATCTTTAGATCTCCATGGCAAAACGGAACGCTTATCGATTCGCTCGCAATATTTACGGGACTACGAGTATTTCGCGTGTACAGGTCTAATCTTTCAACTATCATTAACCGGCGCCCAGTACTTCGCACACGTTCACTTCGATATCGGCCTGTTAAGTACCGTAATCGTGGTGACTAATTCGATAATGACTGCGTATCTCTCTCTCTCTCTCTCTCTATCTTTCTCTCTCTCATCGTCGATCACGATAGATCGTGATAGATCTTTTTCTTTTTACAAATTTTTTATTCACTGCCTACTTTATTGATTATTTTAAATCTGAAAATCGGTTTCTATAATATCGTATATCCCTCTAATTATAAAAAATATATTTCTGATATTACAAAAATAATTCAATTTTTATTCATATATATATTAAACAATAACTATACAAAATATCAATAAAATAAATAAAAATATAAATTACTGAATAAATTAATGTGTGTGTGTGTGTGTGTGAATATGCACTCAATGATATAAAAGAAAAGAGAATATTCAATCTTATTATCGGACTGTTGTTCGCCATGCTAAAATTCTCAGCGTCTCGTCGCTGTTGTAAGTTCGCGTGTTCGCAACTGACGAGTCTGTCTGGCTTAAGGTTAATACCCTGGACATAATGAGTAACCGATGTCTATAGGTCGTCGTCGTCGTCGTCGTCGTCGTCGTCAGAGTTGGGAGGGTAGTTGGATTATTATCGATCGGTGCAACGACAAAGTTACCTGTTCGTCCGATAATACGAATCCTCTTGGAGTCATAGGTATCATCTGTTTTATTACACTAAACTTTTATATTGAATCGAGTCGAGTCGAGTCGAGTAGAATAGAATACGATAACACTTTTGCATGTTAACGAAGATAAAAAAGAATACGTGCGTGCGTGTGCCACGCTACCGTTCATCCTCTTTCCTCGTGACATCGTGAAAAGAGTGGCCGATTTATTTTTGGGGACAATCTTTTGGCGAGATCATTCTCACAATCAACAGCATCTTCCGGTACCTTCTTCCACCATTTGCAAAGAAAGAAAAATAAAAGAAGACAAATACAAGTAACGCGGGCAATTTATTTCTTATTTTCCTTATTTTCTTCTTTCTTATAAATACGAAAGGAAGAGTGCAAAGCAGCGCGTATTCTTCCCATTAAAAGAGGGAAAACAAAAAATATCCGAAAAATCCAAATAAAAGAGAAAACATCTGAGAGGATTCAAAGAGGACAAATTTCTTCAAAGGGGTCCCAAAGAACTTACTCTCTCACGACTTCTCAGCAAAACGCTTTTGCACTCTCTCTTGAGATTTTGTCTCGGGCTAATGACACACGAGCTGATTCCGGTGCGTGCAACTAACTATATAGGCTGACTCAGGTCAATTATTGCTACTCGAAGAGAGGAATCATTGTTGCAAGAACTTCGTGATATATTATACTATACAATAGTCAAAAATTATTCAAACTCTTCATGTATTATACTTATATGTAAATGTACGAATAAACGATCACATAGTAAATACGTTATACCTATACATATGTACATGTATTTTAACATGATTTTATATATATATATCTATATATGTACACTTAGATGTATTTTTACATGATTGGACGTATAATAGATGTAATAATAGATTATACAAAAGGTCTAACAATAAACTTGTAAACTATATATGAAAATTAGATAAAATACAAACGAATAAATATCACGTTCCATCATACAACAAAATATTTGCACATAATTATATGTTCTAATATCGATTATTATGTTACAATGGGATGATGGTTTTTCTAACACCATAGAAGGAATAGAAAATGGTAAACGTCTTTTTAAAACCATAAAAGGAATAAAACTATAATGAAAATTTTTCTGTGAAACCATAGATAAATATTAAATACTCTGGATAGTATAATTTTAAGAGTGGTGATAATTAGAGGTAGACGAGAGGTGTGTTAAGAGCAAGCCAAAAATGTGAGATAATTATATGTGATATAATAATAAGACATTGTAAAAAACTTTGTAAGTTGTGCAATAAAAACCTGATTATAATAATATATATATTAAATACTCTAATTCTGATAACAAATCTGTCACGTGTCAAAATCAAATTATTTCTGTTTGTGAAATAAATTATATTATACCTGCTTTCGGGCATCAAGGATAAAAATGCAAAACATTGAGTATATAAACATGTATTAACACGTCTCTGTGTTTTTCAGCAATTAATTAATGCACTTTTTTTTCTCTTTGTCTTTTGCTCGCGTAGTGTTTCTATCCCGAACAAGGTAGACTCGAATTAAATTCGCAAAACTTTTAATAAATTTGATACTCATTGTTAATATTAAATATTATGAAATTAGCACTTTGCAAACAATTGCGAATATTAACAAGCTTTCTATGATTTGATTTTGTCGCGCTTTGACATAAAACGCAATGATTTTTCGCGTGACGATTATATATGATATAATTAAAATATCCCATGAAAATATGATTTTAAAAGTAGGGTTTCATCGTAAAAAAGCATGTGATAAATTTAAACGTTCAATTGAGTTTTATTTTCTGTTAATTTTATTCTCATACTCTTTATTATTGTGCTAATAAAACATTGTTCCAATCAATCTTATCAATAAACATCGTTGCACTTTTCGTGTCACATTTTAAATTGCTTAGCCCGTTGCACGACTGTATCATATCTCCCCTGCCGTCTCTCATAAGTCTTGTTCAATCGATATTTCCCTGTTTCTCCCCAACCCCATTCAAATAACGCGTTCCCCTCAAAATCTTTCACTTTTCGTCTCGCTTGAACATTATCAATATCTAGTTCAGTTAAATCTTACCGGAAATAACTAGACATTTTTGGAGAAAGCATATAAACAAAAATTTTGCGTTCATTTTAGTTTTCCATTTCATAATTTTCGAAGGAAATGTAATTTAATCCGTTAAATCAATAGAAAAACTCAATCTCAAAATTAGATAAGATACATTTTTTATCTTCGTATTTACAAGAGTGCATTGTAGGCAGGTATTGACATATACACATATAACATATACATGTAAAAATGTATTTCTATCAACGAAACGAGGTCTCTCTCACGACAGGACGTTTCCTACAAACACACACACCCTCTTCTTCTCGTCCCTAATCTTTATATACTTCACCCTCCCCTTCTATCTCTTTCTCCTCTTCCGTACACTCGTTACTACCTCGAGGAAGTCCGGTCCGTTCCTCCTCTGCCCTGCAATTTTAATAACCACATCCTTCGGCCATTGGATAAGATGGCGGTTCAGAACGCATGGCGCGACCACTTTCGTTTCTTCTTCGTTTGTTCTCTTCTTCTTCTTCTTCTTCTTGTTCCTCCTCCTCGTTGTCCTCTTCTTCTTCGTTGTTCAAGTCTTTTTCTTCTTCTTCTTCTT
>NW_014569590.1:341856-344879 GCF_001313835.1 Polistes canadensis
GAAGAAGAAGAAGAAGAAGAAGAAGAAAAAGAAAAATAATAATAATAAGAAAACGCCATTCGTCGAGCGTGTCATTGGCAGTTATGTTCATGGAAAGAACCGTTAGCCTTTGAATTGTCGATTCACGGATGCGCGTTATCGGAAATCGACGCAAACGTAACGTGCACGCCTATCTCCTATCTACTTATCGTAGTAACAATGTCCTTGTTGTTGTTGGTAAATGTAATAGTCCTAGTAGTAGTTGCAGTTACTGTAGTAGTAGTAGTAGTAATAGTGGTAGTGGTAGTTGCAATGGTGTTGCAGTTGTGCACGCTCGCGATCGCTACGGCGGAACCAATTACGTGCTAAACCATCCATCAAGCTTTATAAGAGAAACCTCCCATTATTTTAAAGCTTATGTTTTCTAAGGACAATCGTTCGAAGCAAACTCGCTTCTCGTCCAAGCGAACGGATTAAAAGAGAGCGAGCTAAGTACGGAAGCTGTGTTCGTTCATGGTGCTGCTGCTTCAGAAGCACTCCAGTCATACATATATGCTTTAGCTTATTACACGTTATCCGCGCAACATCACTTATCTTATTACGTAGTAATCGTTGAATAACTCGCTAAGTAAGTAAGTATGTAAGTAAGTACGTAAGCCTGTTTTCTACATCGCGGAATAACAAGTACAACTTATTTTTTTTTTTCATTTTCCATATCTTCCGGTGAGACTTCGAAACGCATCTGTCGTCACACGAAATAAGAGAGAATCTCAAATAGAAATTTATATTAAGATATATCTTAAGATTGATAAACTGTTTTTAAAGTCCTTTCGCAAGAGAAGAAATCTATCTTTAAAAATAAGTATGTGTGAATTAATATTTGAAATCCAATTTTTTTCTTTTTTTTTTTTTTTTTTGAAAGAAATTATTCTAAAGGGATATCTGGTAGTAATGATATTATGTACATAAATTCGAATTATTATAAATTGTTTTAAATCTATAAGCCCAAGAAAATAGTTCATACCATGATTAATAATATTATTATATTTTTATATCAATATGTGGTGCATTAATGTTTTAATTTAATAAAAGTAATTATATTTAATATTTATAGATTTATCACACAGAAAAAAATTGGCAAAATCTTTCCGGGCAACCGAATGGTATATGCATTGGTTAGGTTTATAGTTAAAAGTTATATAAAAATAAATGAAAAAATAATAATCGGAGGAAACTTTACAGACAACTCAATATTAAAAATGTAAATTTCCAAACAATTTTTTCCAAAGAAAAATGATTAAAAATAAATATCTAATACGCGAGTATCATCCAACCTGGAACGTTTGTCGATGTTGTCGCGAAGGGTTTAACAATTCGCGTTCGTTCAAAGGGGGTAAAAATAAAAACTCACTTGAGAGTTTAATGAAACTTTATTTTTTTCTCTAACAAAAATGATCGATAGTTATCCGTGCGTTTACCGGAAATATACGATACGAAACGATACGATACGATACGATACGATACTTCGTTGGTAGAAAACTTTATTAAATTTTACCCCGATCGCAATAAAATCGCGTACGCTTTCATACAATATTAAAATCGTAACGATAGAAATTACTTCGGATAGCAATTGCATTGGAATAAAAGAAGATGGAATACACCGAACGATCAAACGTGATTCATCGATTTCGAAGGAAGATAAAATCTACATAAGCCATTAACCGCACGCAATATGTAACACACGTATATATACACGTGGATATCTATTTACAATAAATAGAAACTTTCTCTCATTGGTCCTGAACGAACAACGTATATCCAATTAAATCCTCTTATCTTATTGAACATCGACAGAGGGTATAATGAACGTGTCTTTTACTTGAAACATGTACTCTTATTTTTTTCTTTTTTTTTTTATCCAATCGATGTGTTTAATCGAGCCACCACGTTTTTTCCATTGGCTCGAGGCATCATTTTACATCGTCGTTAGTTCTCTCTAACTCTCTTTTTCTCTCTTGGATAGTAGTAAACTAATTACGCGTGTAACTACGGTAGGAGACTATAGTAACTACAGTAACATAGATATCAGTATCGTATATACCAATACACCAATATAAATGTACCACCAATCCCTGTAGTATATCTTCAACAACATTATACCAACTACTACTATTACAACTATCCCTCTCTTCACCCTGCTAACCCCAAGTTTCGTGGCCGGCGTAGCTATCCGATGCAAATTGCTGATACCTACGCGCAGTTACGCATAAATAAATAATGCGAGCCGTATGCGAGTCTCGACGAGGCCGAACAACGGCCTGCTACTACCACTGGCCGTCGGTCTTTCGCTACTGGCTGCTGTTCCTGCAATAAATATGATCTCCTTCTCCTACTAACAACTAACAAACTTTATATCTAAGTATATACTTATACTTACACTGCATCGCGAAACTTTCTCTGGATAGTATTCGTTGTTAATTTTCACCAACGTGTATTTACGAACACATTTTTTGCTTTATATGACCCTTCTGTGATCCTTGTAAGTCATTTTTATATATATATATAAAGAAAAAAAAAAGCATACATATGGAAGGTTAATCTCGTTAATAATTCATTTCCTAACTCGATTCAGTGTAATTTAAGTGCATTTAAGATAATATTACCTCGTGTATAATATGTTCTTGTCTTTATGTATCAAATTTTTTTACGTAATTTAAGTGCGTTTAAGAGATGAATTAACTTGTCGGCTATTTCAGCATCGAAACTTTCTATATTGTTAGTCGTTAATTTTCAATAACATGTATTTAGTAACATATTTTTAATTTTTTTTGTGAAGAATCCTCCTCGGTCATTTTTATATATTATATTAAAAAAAGAAAAAAAAATGGTGATCGCGTGGAAGGTTATATAATCTCGTTAATAAATAATTCATTTCTTAATTCAGTCCTGTGTAAAAAAAATTGAAATGCGTTTAAGATAAAATTAACTCGCGCATATGTTCTTATATATATATATTTATATTATGTAAATAAAATTCTTTTCTT
>NW_014569590.1:344904-367469 GCF_001313835.1 Polistes canadensis
AAAAAAAAAAAAAAGAAAAAATAGAAGGTATATACGTAAAAGCTCGATCTCGTTAATAATTCCGGTGTAATTTGAGTGCGTTTAAGGTGAATTAGCCTATGTGAAATGATCAGACGACACGAAAGGAGAAAACGTCAAGAATGAGTATCGCGAGAGGAGCGTCTCAATTTGCATGTTCTCCAGTTGAAAGACTTGCTTTATTCTCCTTCTTCTTCTTCTTTTTCTTCTCGCGAGAAAAAAAGGGGGGAAACGATAGCCAAAAGGAAACACGTTAGGGACCATTTAAGAATTGACCATTCAGTGTATGTCGTTCTACCCGTCGATTCTACCGTCTTGATTTCTGCGGTCTCGTGCCGGCCGGTCGCTTCTATCCATCGAAGAAGAAGAAAAAAAAAAAAAAGAAAAAGAAAAGGACATTTTTATTTTCGTTTTTTTTTCAGCCACGAATCTCTCACGAATAGAATTTTCGAGTGAAAGAAAAATAGACCATATGCTTCTTCTTCTTCTTCTTCTTCTTCTTCCTCGAGTCCTTTTTATCTCTACATTCTAATTTGTATATTATTGCTAATACATACCGAGTCATTTGTTCACGAACTTTAGAATGGATCAATAACAACAGACTTTAAGGGGTTTTGCCGCCAAACAAACTTTTCTATAGATTCTTACGATATATGCAATAGTATAAATGTATATATATATATAAAAAAAAAAAAAAGAAGAAAAAGAAAAGAGAGAGAAACTTTACATCGACAGTCCACTCACCTTTCCTCACCTACGAGACACCCATTTATGGATCTCTTGTGGTCGTCTTCAGTATCCACCTCGTCGTCCCTTTTTTCTCGTATGCATTGCTGGCACGCTATGTAGTCAAAGTAAGGGACCATTTCGGAAGAACACTCTGCCTGGGGCGGCCAGAAAGAGAGAGAGAGAGAGAAAGTGAGAAAGAAAAAAATGAGTAGGGTGAAGAGTTTGGACCACCATGGTTCGAGAGTTCAAATGTCTTACACAAGATTGTATTATCCTTACGTTGCAGGGGGTATTCTAGTTTAGTTTAAATCGGCAAATAAATTTAAAATTCATTTGAAATAAACCAAAGATAATTTTCATTTAAGCTTATTATCGTTAGAAACAGTATTCCACAAATACAAAAATTGAAATTAAAGAACTTGTGATATTAAAATACAAACGTTAATTAGATTATCATTTTGTCAAATTCAAATGTTTATATTAAATGATATTTAAAAGAAAGAGAGAGGATAATAATTTCAGTCATCTTTTAAATCAGATATATAAATGCTATATCTGACAACAAAAAATGGCTATTCTCAAGGAAAATGAAATTTAATCGCGAAGATCGGTTAGAATCGATCGAAGAAGATCAGGATCGAGTTAAGAGACTCGTGGACGCGTCTGGTGGAATGATCGAGCCTGCTGGAGTTCGTAGCGTGCGATGGGATAGGACTGCGGTTGTGGGCCTCATCTGGTCTCATCTCACCTTTTCTCTCTCTCTCTCTCTCTCTCTTTTACCTTTCATCTCGCATCTCGTGGATCTTCTATCTTTATCTGTCTATCTCTCTCTCTCTCTCTCTTTCTTATTCTCTGGTACTCGCTGGACCGAGGTTGGTAGAGGTAGGAGAACTTGGCGGCACCCTTTGATCTTTCTGACCACGCCCCCTTTTTTCATTTTTTCACTCCTTAAAAGGCAGATGGACAAAGTGTATTGTAAAGTGGGCAGCGCGCCGTGGAAGACAGCGGGAGAGAGGTGTAAGACGTAAGGGGGATTGAGAAAGGCTATGCTGTAGGTGAAGCTGCTGGCTGGCTCCGTGTCCAGTTACAATTATTAAGGACTCTTCGTGCCTTCGTGTGCAGGAAGAAGGAAAGAGGAAAGAGGAAAGAGGAAGAAGAAGAAGAAGACGGAGGTTAGAATCCGGCGAATGCTCCGCTAATTATCCGATCCCCGCGTCTCCGGACTAATGGGTCGGCAAAGAGAGGAAAAGAGAGGGTTAGAATGAGAGAGAGAGAGAGAATGAGAGAGACCACCGACAATATCCAATTGATCATCCGACAATCCTTTCTGATGAACGAGGAACTTCCTATCTTGTAACCTGAAAGAAAAACCCTTTTGAAATTTTTTCGTTATCATCGAATGGGATCGTGCTCCTTTTAACTTTTACTATCTTTTATATTGATTGTTATAAGTGATCAATATGTTATTTAAACTAATAGATAATTATCTATACGAAGATAATTATTCTATTTGAATTGAACTTAAAAAATAATCATGATAATATATAAGTAATCAAATAATTACATCAAAATTAATGTCGCCATCTTGAAAGACCACCATTTTGAATTTATGCTGTTATGTTGTAACAGTATTGCTGTAGAAAAAAATATGATCTATTAAATTATATCATTCGATGAATCTAAATGAAACGTAATAATATCTAATATTAATAAAATAATAATCACTTATAAATAATCAAAGCACCATCTTGAAAAATAACGATTTCCAAATGATAATTTACACTTTCGATACTTCTACATGTGAAGTCATATAAATGATACCTAAAATAGAAATCCAATATATAATAATGATAATAAAATAACATTAAAATCATTATTGTAATCGTTAAAAATTAGCTATTTGAAAAAAAAAACAAAATCTGGTGATAGTTTGAATCTTTTTGGTGTATAAACGACGAGGATGACGCTAATGGTCGAACGATTCGCTAATGAATTCCCGGCATTGTTTGCCGGCTATTTATTTGGAGCATCATCAAATATACCGCGTACCCTCAGTAATTGGTTAATAAAACCCCGGAAGGGAGCTCTCTTTCCGGCGTGATTAATTGCGGCCGCGAGCGATTCTCTTCTCGTTTCGAGGCTTGGCCAGCGGCCCGCCATCACCGTCACCGTTTCTTCTCTCTCTCTCTCTCTCTCTCTCTTTTTATTCTTTCTCATCTTCTTCTTATTCTTCAAGATACTACTACTCTCTTTCTCTCTCTCTCTCTCTCTCTCTTTCTCTCTCTCTCTCTCTCTCTCTCTTTGTATACAGTTTCTCTTCTTATCGTTTTGTATCGCCTTCACGCTTTAAGAAAGAGTTCACCGTCGCTTGAAACGACTTCATTAGACCGTTAGATCGTTAGTCCATAGCAAATAAACGAAAACAACAACAACAACAAAATCAAATAAAAATATTAAACCTATCGTTTCATCAATATATTACTAATTTTCTTTCATTGTAAATAATATTCAAACATTTTGCGTCGTCCTTTACGATTTTAACGAGCTCCAAGAAAGTAGATTTTATAATCGAATATTCGATCAATATTTTTCTCCTTTTTGTTTATTATCCAACAAATAGATAAGGATTCTCGTAAGTAATGCGCGTATATTAATTAATAAGAATGATTGTATATATATATATATGTATAGATTTATATGTACGTATTAAAATGAAGATAAAAAGATAAGGAAAGAAGAGAAGGGGAACTTACAATTAGTTTGATCGCGTCTCGTAAATATATTTACTAAGAATTTGTGACAATGACGTTGGTGAAGCAAGATGAAGGGTTCTGAAAGAAGGGGGAAATGTTTATAAGCGTTAAAATTGCAGAATTGCGTGGCCCATTGTACGGTGATCACGCGGTCCGAACTGTCTCGAAGCTTTTCGACGTTTACGGCGTCACGTGATTTACGGTTTATTTATGCCACGGACTCTTTGTAATAATAGTAACCAGTAAACGCCTTCGAGAAAGAAGAGAGAAAAGAGAGACCTACTGAAAAACAAGAGAGAGAGAGAAAGAAAAACCTAAAAAAAGAAAGAAGAAGAGTAAAGAAGAAAGGGACGAAAAGAAATAGAAGAAGAAGAAGAAGAAGAAGAAGAGGAGGAGGAGGAAGTGGTGAAGTAGGAGGGAGAGGATAGGAAGCGAAAGGAATTGCGCTGCCTCTCTTACGAACAAACGACGGCCATTTTAAGAGGCCCTTAACTCTTTAGTGCTCCTGGGAACAACGGCAATCTCCATATAAAATTCGATTCCCGGCGTTGAGTGCTCGGAACCCGCCGAGATGAGTGTCCGACTCTCTTTCTCTCTCTCTCTCTTGCGAGATGTGAAACTCAGAGACGCAAAGGGCGTGTCCCTTTCGGATGCATAAAAGTTGCACTAAGTAGCATTGTAACAATGTGTTTAAAGCGCATCTTATTTAACTCCCTTGTACATTACCATCGACGTTTTAATTGTATGAACTTATCGTATTTTTCATTTTTAAAGTATTAAACATTATTTGCCATAAAGAAGGAGGTTGCTATTTTTCGAATTAGTATTTATAATAAAATGATAGAATATAGAAATTGTGAATTAATATGTTTCGTATATATATATATGCATCCCTTATACAATTTTTCCTTTATAAAGAATATTATTTTTAACCGAAAAAAAAGTTATTTATCTTGGATTAATATTTCTAAACAAATATTTATAATACTTGTAATAAATTATTATAATATCTCTGTTCACAGTATATACCTTTTATCAATATGCATTGATACAATGCTATTGTTATTTAACATTTTTTTAAATCTATTTATTTATCATTTATTTTACTTGAAAAAAAAAGATACGATACAGAAAAAAATATAAAATCTTTCTTCTCACTTTACCCCATTGCTATGATTTAACTTGTTTGCCTCCCTTCTAATTAAATTAAAATCAAATATGCGATAAAAAAAAAAAGAAGAAGAAAAATAAGAGAAGTTTCCCGCGGCAATTTGTGAATTTTCAAGAGAACTTCGGAAGTAAAGTAAATGTTTCCAGAAGCCTGTAACATATTATATTATGTAGTCTTTTTGTTAAACAAAATTGCCGCTTTAGTTGGAGAACGGTAGAAGGTGCTCGTTAGAGGTACCGTGTCTTAATAACGATATTCGTACGCTTTCCTTACCGCGGAATATTCCACCTGTCACATACTTCCTTCTTAACTGCTTGCCGGTTCGCTTATTAGAGCTGAAGCTCACGCTCGTTGGATCTATAAAGACCGGCGTAAGGAGCGTTTTATGTATGTGCCACTTCCCACGTCGTTCAAGATACGAAGAAAAAGAATAAACTCGAATCTTTCTTATCTTTAACAACCATTTCTTGAGATCTTTCAATTTTCTTATATTTTATTAACTTTTTGTTCACTTCTATTCACATGCACGAAACCAATTTTCACACTTGTACAATACTCGAAAGAAAATTTATTATTGGATGCGTTATATACAAAATGATTATTATCAAATTATATTAAATATTATATAGATGATGTTGATATTCATCTAATCGAAAAAAGAGAAAAAGTAACTCGATATTCGAAAATCGCAAGCTCCAGAAGGAGCTACGCTTCGCTGAATGAGCTAACAACACATGCTAAGTATACTTACTTGCGAACGGTCATTTTTCCTTGCAAATCTACCATTTCCTTATCGCTATTTTCTTTTTCTACTATATTGCGAAGAAGATAATTTTTGTTCTTTTTTAATATTATTTTGGGGGGAATTTCGTATATCCTAAGATTTTTGACTACTACAAAAAGAAATATATTTCACAATTAATTTTACGTATATATATATATATATATTATAATAGATAGAAAAATATTTAATACAATGTGATTTGCGATTAGAGAAATTATTATAATAATTATGAAAAGATATTCTTGTTTCCATTTTATTTCAATGAAATTTAAATTAATATAACTGTTTTATGGTTAACTAAATTCTTGACTTGAGAGTTTGTACTTGGCTCCAGGTCAAATACTCATTATTAATAAGCGAGACGCCTTGAGAAAGTGTGGAAATGTTAAGTCAAAGGATAGAAAATGAGAAAATGAAAGGAAATGAAAGAGAGAGAAAGAGAAGAAAGTAAGAAAATGATAGGACGATGCACCTGTCACTCCTAAATCTCGTTGCTTGGGGTGTCCTCGTGAGTGTCACGGTCGTGTTTAGAGGAAAACGCTTCAGCCCCTTCTATCTGTAACTCCTTCTTTCTCTTTCTCGCGTTTTAATAGCTATATGTATATATGCATTTAATTGGCTGACATAGGAAAACGAGAAAAATAAAGAGAGAGAGAGAGAGAGAGAGAGAGAGAGTAAGTTATTTCTAGAGCAACGGTCATTAGTCCATTACCATGGACGACAAAATATCCCTAGTTGCACCCTCTTCTCCTAGAAAGATTTCTACGATATTCTCGAGTTGTCGGAAAATCCAAATAAACTTCTTGAATATCTTGTTCTTACTAATCTCATATATTTATCTACGATTTCCGACAATCCCAAATTTTCTTTACTTATATCTGATCGAGACAATTATTCCTGAATGGGATGGAATTTCTTCGAAAATTTATTAAACGTTTTTATTCGAATTTTCTTAGAAAATATGTTTAGAAAGTTATCCGCGCGCGCGTCAAATATATTATTAAGAATTGAATTTAATATTTAAACAATAATATATATATATACATGTAATACAAACAATTATTGTTACTCAAATTATTTTTGTTCTCAATAAGCAGACATTTGTTATATTTTGCGATTATCTAACAAAAATGGAGATTTCGTATAAAATTGTAATTTAAACGAAGATAAAATGAATAAAATTAATAGTGATGACGATTAATCATTGAAGACTATTTACAAATGAACACAGGAAGAAACATCGGTGGTGTTATTAGTAGAAATGAAAATCGTGGTAGTTCGAGGGGAGAGAGAGAGAAAGAGAGAGAGAGAGAGAGAGCTAAGGACGTTGCCAAACGCCGTGTAACAAATTGCACGGCTCTTGCAGCCGGCCGAAAGTACATAATTTAATAAGCGATGTGGTTTACGAGCCAGCGGTGTAGCTGCAGTTAGAGTCGAGATTTAACGATTTGACTTTTGCGGGGTGCATTTCCTCTGCTTTTCTCTTCCTTATTTCTTTTCATTTGCTATCATCTTCCTTTTTTTTTTTTTTTTTTTAAATGGCTAAACAGCATTCGCGATAAATATATTCTATTTAATTTTTTTTATTATTATACAAAATTTCTTATATTTTTATTAATATTAAATATCACATTTGACTTTTGTGTAATCCTCACATGTATAATCCTAATTAGTATTTTATATATGAAAATTAATGTAATATCTTTCTCTCTCTCTCTCTCTCTTTAAACTCTTCTCATCGGTTTGCCTTTGCACGGTCCATGGACAAGCGTCATTTCTTGGCATAAGCCAACTCGGCTTAATGTTGTTTTAATTAAGTAGGCGGTTAGCCGAAAAGAATGTCGGGAGTCAGTACTTTCAAACTCGTCGTCGAGGACTTTGTCGTCTTCGTCGTCGTCGTCGTCGTTTCTCTTTCTCTATTTCGAGAGTTGTGCTCGTAAGAGAACGAGTCAGCATGTGTTCCTCGTATGTTCAGACGCGATGGACGATTTCGTTTGACTAATCGCCGTCTTTTCAACCTTTCCTAGATCCCCCTACCTCTCTACTGTTTCTTCTTATTCTTTTTACCCCTTCCTCTTAGTTATCGTCTTCTTCTTTCTCTTTGTCTTCTACTTCTACTTCAACTTATTATTATTATTATATTTTTTTTCTATTCTTTTTTCTTGGTTATCATCATCTTCAATATTTTTCTTCTTTTTCTTCTTCTTCTTCTTCTTAATCTTTTTTCTTCTTTCTACACTTTTTATTAGTTATCGTAATCTTCTACTTCAACTTTTATCTCTACTTATTATTATTATTATTATTATTATTATTATTATTATTAATAATTATTATTATTATCTTCTTCTTTTTAATTATTATCATCTTCCGTTTCTTCTTCTTTTTCTTTCTACCCTTCCTCTTAATTGTCGTCATCATCCTTCACTTTAACTTCTTTATCTTTTATTTCTTCTTACACCCTTCTTCTTAATTGTCATCATCTTCCTCTAATTGATTTTTCTTTATTATTTCTTATTCTGAATTTTCCCCTCCCCCCCCCACACACACACCATTTCTTCTTCTTCTTTTTTTTTTGTCTTTTTTTCGCCAAAATTTTCGTCACAGTTTTCGTCTTTTAATTCTCTATACGCGTCTTCTATATTTGTTTGTCCTCCACTTTTTCTCACGATGTGGTTAAAGTCAGAGGAAATCGCGATGTCCCATCTGAACTCCCCGTTCCATGGAACACACCGTTTGACGACAAAAGCGTGGACTGGTACCTAGTAATTTGGATCGAGTCTGCGGAGAAAGCGAAAGATGGTTGGTTGGTTGGTACCTTTACAAACGTAATGGTGCTTCTACTTCTCCTTATTCTCCTTCTCCTTCTTCGTTTTCTTTTTCTTTTTCTTTTTTTCTTCTTCAACTTCGTGAGTTCGCACGAATTCGTTAACTATTTACATATTATTACGGACGAGCCTCTTCTCTTGCATAAACCCAAGTTCTAATTACGAATGACAATCTTTGTTGTACTTGCTCTCTTTACTTTGTTTCGAATTAAAAAAAAAAAAAAAAAAAGAAAGAAATACGACGAAATAGAAAGGATTTTACGGCCGATGCGAATTCATTCGTTATTATTTTGTCTATCGTATTCTTCTTTGATGATAAATCGAGAGCACAGACAAAATGGCGTCGAAAGTAATCAGCAACATTTCTATCTAGGAAATTATCCGTGTCGAACGAAAACGTAAGACACGTTCCTTTATCGAGACAATCTATAAACGAAAAAAAAAGGAATGAAAGAAAAAATAAACAAAATAAAAATGAGCGATCTTAAGAGTCTCGAGAATTCACTACCGGCGTTTGATATTTCGACAACGGTGGTACTCAATTTTATGCTTCGTCGGAGCGGGTCCATTTGATGTTTACAAGATACCAGGTGTATCCTTCGAACATCGTTTCCGTGAATTTACCAAAAGGAACAAGAAATAGAAAAAAATTGTAACGCAGTTAATAACGCATCTTCTATTTCGGATAAATTGTTATTGTGTTACTCGAGGAAATGATAATTAGTGGAATTCAAGATACATATCAAATAGGACGTCTTACCTTTCCGATGTTAAAACTACCCTTAAAAATATATAACAGGAAGAAATATTTTAATATGAAATTTATATTATTTTTTACCATTTAAAACATTCTTTAATTATTTTATATACGAATTTGAAGATTTTTGACACATGCGTAAGGTACAAAAAATATTAATTAACAATTAAAAAGCTACTCCATCTGAAGTAGAAAAATGTGTGACTCTACAACTAGTAGCATACGATAATTTTCTATTTTACAGATTACTACAATACCTACAATTTCTATATTATCTCAAATTGATAAGGCTTATCTTATTGTTTATTTACTGTTAGTGACGCATATTCTTCTTTACCAACTATTAATGATCAAGAAAACTGCATTATCATTTTTCAAATTAGTCATAAGTTGACTAGTGCTGGTCTCTACAATTCATAGTCATTATATAAAACTCATCGTGTATTTTTAACGCATTTTGTTTAAACTATAACCATAAAACAAACATTAGCGAAGTGAAAATAATATTTCCAATAATATTTTCTAAGAATTTACGAGTAGTCGCAGTATTGACTGAATACTTTAAATGTACTTTCTTAGAATTATTTTGCTGATAAATTGCGCCGAACAAAAATTGTGTAAAAAAAATAGAAAAAAAAAAGGAAAAAATAGTTTCTTGACGGGTTGAGTCGTAGGAAAGTAAAATCTACTTTCTCCGATCGTAAAACAATAATACAATAGTTAAAAGAAAATAAAACTAACTCGTGAAAAAATTTACAATCTAAATCTTAAATTAAGGAAGTTATATAATAATCTATAAAAATTCTTAGAAATGATAAACACTATGGGTAGAGCAACATTTTAGATATATTTATTTAAATGCTCAAAGAATAATATAAAATACAGTATAATAATACATCAGTCGATATCGAAATATATAATGTTATCGTTATAACTGAATTACTATTGCGATATCTAAGTATACATATAAGCTGCAGTTGAAAAATTAGTACTAAAGATCATCGTTATAGCCATTTTTTCATCTTTACGACCTATCACCATCCTTCGATTTCGCCTGCAGCTTCTACGCCTTTATCTGATTGTATCAACATTTACAATTGGTACAATTGCATTTGCCGGTTGTCTTACAACAACAATCACATTTTTCTGTAATTAAAAGGAAAATGATTTTATTAATTATAATACGCAAATTCAGGTTTTTTTAGACTCTTTCAGATTTTTCATTTGGCAACGTAAAATTTGAAATGAAGTTTGTTGAAATATTCAGATAGAATATTTTGTAATATTTAAAAGTATAGATAAAGAGGAATAGATTATAGTAAATCTCATGGAGGATGCAATGAACTCGCATTAGAAACAGTTACGGTTATTTGGCAGTTACTCGAGATGAGAAGGAAGTTAAAGTACAGTCGCATTCAAAGTCTTAACATTGCATTCCTATTGTGCGCAACAGCGTGACGTAACTTTTTGTCGATCGTTCATATCTTCGATCGAACTTAACCGAAAGTTCTCTTGAGAACTCGAACGCAAAAGGTTATTCTAGAAATTTCTTACGAAACTTTAAAGCAATGGTAAATGAACGCTTCCTGTTTAGATATGTACCTGAGGAACTCGAGTCACAGCATTTGCAACTGCTGCCGCATTTGCAGTCCTGGCATTTATCTGATAACAAAAAACAATAGATTATTCCTAATTAGAAGTTAAATAAACAATTTTTCTATATGTATTAATATTTGTATTAATATTTGTATTAATTTTTAAACCTTTAAGGGAAATAATATATAGATAAATAATTATAGATAAATAAAAAAAAAATAATTTTAATAAATATTATTTTTTAAATACATTTCTATCTATTAACTCATTTTTTTATTCTTTTCAGTTTTATTCTATTCTATCTATTCGCGCGTGTAAATATAAGAATTATTTTAGATATGTGTATGTACGCGTGTATGTTTAATTTATCTACGATATTGTTATTGAACAAGTAATTGTTAACTATTCACTTCAATATTATCAAATCGATCGCAAAATATTTACGCTCTTCGTTTGATAACTATAAAATTGAAGATATTAAATCTTGTTATCATTGATTATCTGAAATAACGCTATTAAAATATACTTTGTTCGAGTACAATAAGATTACTATTGTCTAAGTACGAACATTTTTTTCATCGTTTTATCCGGAAGTGCAAATTCACACGTCTGTTAAGAAACTCTCCAACGAAAATTCTCGAACGCGAAATAAATTGAACCGATCGTTGATCATCCTCACTTATTTTAAACGAGAAATAAATAGATTTTAATGAAAGAAGTCGGATGATACGATAATGCATTGGCGGACATGTTAATAGCCATCGAAATTCCCCCTCGTTCGAGTTACACGTCGTGTCTCGCACACAATCAAATTATTATTAAATTCCATTTGCGAATAATTCTCGAAATTCTTCTTTTTTTCATACCGAAGACATTCTTTAATCGAATTTTTAACGCGTTAAAATACTAATCAATTTAATTTTAATATAAATTTTGATATAAATAATATCATATATACATAACTATTTATAAAAATATAATATGAATATAAATGTTAGAGTGTTATTTAAGATATACAAGGATGGGTTGAATAATTTTGAGCCTATTCTCAAAAAAATAGAAGAAAAAAATAATATTTCTGTATTAGACTCAAAACTTTTTAACCCACCCACGGAACAATGAATTTAAATACTTTTTAGATAACAAAACAAATTAATAACATTGTAAATATTTATTATCAAACTCATTTTTTTTCAGTGTAATGTATTAACTTCATTTAAATTCGTATACATTTGTATAATTATGCATATTTACATGTATGTATTTATGTTTGTATGTAAAATGAGAAATTATTTAAAAAAAAAGCTTGACCATAACATTAAAAGTAGTTAATATATCTTTTTTTTACATGAAATTAAAGTAACGCGATATTTTAAAATGACATTTGTAAAATATTCTTAAGAGATTAACATTTATTTCGCATTTGTAGGAAACTTATTGTTTATTTTTACCGATATTGTTTAAAAAAAGATAAAGTGTAATACGTTCGAATGGAATTGCATCAAATTATTGTGAAATAACATCATATAGGAAAGGAGTATTTAGTCATTCTCAAAGAAGATAAACATGAGTAATACATGTGTGTACATTCGATTATCTCGAAGGTGAAAATAATAAAATAAAAGTTAATAATTTAAATTTGAAATAAAATTTTTAAACTCTTTCTCGTTCTAACACTACGTTTTATTTGTAAATAAATTAAAGTAACGACGCGTTAATTTTATAATCAAAACTTGCGATAAGTTTTAAAAAATTCTATTTGATTTAAAAAAAATTAATTAAAGAAAATAAACAAGAACAAAATAAAAATAAATATATAACACAAATTATTAGATAAATCACAAATAATTTAATGCTATTGCAGCAGACGTATCATTAAACATCATTTTAATTTCGCATAAAAATATTAAAAAACGAAATATCAATAAAATAACATATTATAGAATTCGAAGCAACATAAACATTGTTTTATAAGTAAAGTAAAACAATAATAATAATAAAATAAAATAATTTCGTGTTATAGCAATAAAATTTCATCAAACTCCCCCATTCTGATGTCGCATAAAAATATTAAAAAAGAAAAGAAAAAATATATTAAGATTCCTACCTTTGCACTTATCGCAGTTTGGTCCCGGCATCTTGTCTTTACTTGCTAATGATTGTGTTGAAGCTCCGTATGTGTTTACGTCTGCGTTCGATTTAATGTCGTAGCCGTTCGGTCTTTCAAATATATCGATCCTCCCCACTACTGGTTTATGAGTAATGAACGCCGACAGCAAGTGCAAGCGGCACTAACTGAAGTGCCATGCGCAACAATAAGATAGGGCCGTGTGTAAGTCACGTGACTATAACGAAGACCAATGATGAGAATAATATGTAAGCCGCGAGATTTCAAATAAATTGCATCATTTATCCCCATGATCTTTCATAGAAAGAAAAATTGCGCTTCAATTAAATCTTTTTTTTTTTTATTTATTAATCCACTTATATTTTTCACATTTTTGCTTACTTTCATTTTTTATTTTTTATTTAAATTATAAGATTGAAAATTTGTTTTATTTAATCGAAATACGATGCAACGTTTGATTTCTTATAAATATTTTATTTATTGTTAATTTTAATTGTCTTTGTAATGATTTTATTTTATTATTTTTTCTTTTTCATTCTAAGTAAATTATTATATTTTTATCGTGAATAAAGAATGGATCGACGCTAACTGATAAATATAACAATATAGGATTTATTTATAAAATATGATTTATATTTCATTTCGGAAGTAGGGATGTCTCATCCTTATTAGTATAATATTAAATTACATTCTCTGTAGTATATATATATATTATGATTAGTTTGAAAATTTTTAAACGTAGCGACAGAGA
Organism: Polistes canadensis; assembly: GCF_001313835.1. Lineage (NCBI taxonomy): Eukaryota > Metazoa > Arthropoda > Insecta > Hymenoptera > Vespidae > Polistes > Polistes canadensis. The sequence continues at coordinate 358,417 of NW_014569590.1, forward strand.
CTGGAGTTTAGAACTCCGATATATTTTCTTTTTTTTTATAATTTAACGTATATTATTAACATTTATACGTATATTATATAATACAAACGAGATATTACAATGAGAAATATTTGAAATGCTTTCTTTGATAAAATTCTTAATAAAAGATTCTTCTGATAGAATTAAGAATAGAAATATATTATTTAATTAAATGTTGTACTGTCTTTGATTGATTATAGAATAATTGTTTCCTTTTCCTTCGGGAAATATTGGTCGATATATCGATAGCCAATCGATTTTTATTAGAGATAAACGAAAAAAAAAATTGATCGAATTTCAATGAAAACGCTGTCAGATATTTCTGACCTTGGCTAACCCTCATATTTTTCCTATTCGATGAACGGACCAAGAACGAAATAACTTTTTCGATGACTTATTTTTTAATTCCTTTCCATGTGCAATTTGTATTTCTAACGAAGCTCCGTTGTTCAAGGCCAGCCAGGTATGCACTTCATTGCTTGCTGCTGATACTTTTACGAAAAAATATAACGACAAACATTTCAAACAATTGTAAATTATTCAATTTCATTAAATCAAAATATTTATTTGATCAGTATTTTATAATATAAATGATTGACTCATATTTTCTATTTCGTATTTAATCCTTTTTTTACTAATGATTCAATTATGGGATATCCATGCACAAATACCGGCTGAACAATTAATCCATATAGGAGTCGTAATACGCGATGATAGGTATGTTTGTACGAGATTGCATTAAGATTACATACTAATTAGTTTATTATAAATACTGACCCAATAAATTGCAATTACATAATTATATACAAACCTAATAATTCATGTAACGTGATACGTCGACTAGCCAATAATTCTTTACTGGCACCCCTAATTTCAAATATCAGCAACGCTTGTCTCGGAATACTGTCGCTTTCTATATGAAAATCTATACTGAATTGTGGATTTGGCATTGCCGGTAATAATCTTGACTTTGCTATTGTTTTACCGGCGTTAGCAGAAGATGACATTTTGTCTGGACTGTTGCATCTATAAAGAAGTAAAAACAAATCGTACAGTTATAAATATCCTTATCAGATTCGTATTTACTTTAGAAAGATATGATCAAAGTAATCTTATTTACGTTTGAAATTTAACTCGGCAATATAACTGTGCTATGTGAGCAACGTGAAGTCCCTGAGCTTGTAAAACTTTTCCTTCCACTCCTGAATACCTTTCTCTTGTTCCATTAACAATTTTCAATTCTAAAAAGAAACAAAGATCATACTGTTATTAAAAATAAGGGCAGATTTTGTTGTTGTTGTATGAAACAGATTACTCAAAGAAAAATACTCGTTTCGTTGATAAAAAGAATAATACAAAACGTAAATCGTACTACCTCGTAAATTTTCGTTTAAAATTTTCTGCTTTCTCTCAATTTACGTGTAAGGAATCTTAAACTTTGAACAGATAGTGTACAAATGCATAGAAACAAATTTAGATAAGATTTACCATTTGGTCTTAGTCGTAAACGTGGACTAGGCTGTCTTATTCTACCAAGCATATCAGGTTGCGAAACAGCATGTGCCAAACCAGCACCTTGTAACAATTCCGTAGCATCGGCTTCACCCCCACCTCTTGGTTCTAAACTCAAAGTAATACCCTTGCTTTCGTTTTTATTATCCTCGATGTTAACTTCCGAACGAAATCTGCGGAGTTTCAATCCTCTCTTCACCTACGATTACACGTTACAATATATTCAGATAAATCGAGTTTAATACTCATGAAAATATACCTTTTGCTTCATAACACGAAAACTGTTGTATTGCGGTAACTTCTTGCCAAAGTTTTGTTCGGGACTTGGTGTTAGACTGTGATGAGATGATCGTCTTTCTCGAATTTTTGGTGCATCAGCTTCGTCGACTACAACATCGGTGATCGATTCGTCAGCAACTCGTGGAATCCATGAATTTTGAGTGCCATTTATTTCGACCGAATCTTTACTTGTCGTACTGGTCTTGTCTGTTTGAAATAATAATAAAAAGTTAACTTTATGATCCCTCGGGTACGGATTCGTAAAACACATCTCGTATGGCCTTGAGCTTGGTACATATGTTTCGTGGAATATACCATATTCATCTAGTATGCATTACATCATAATATTTACGAAGTTGGAAACACATTGAACGAATGAAAGTCAAGGCTGCAGCAAACGTAATCATTACTTATAATGTTTATTTCAAAAAGTTCAAATTACCAGATTGATTGGACGTCGTTGGTTTTATTAAAGTAACAGTACGAGGAGGGGGCGGAGGTGGGATGACTGGATCCAGATGTAACTTCATCTTAGATTTTTCCATAGATGGTCTTCTTATGATATTGGATATTGATTCGGTTTCGATATTATACCGAGAAGAACCTTCACTCGCGTTACTGGCTGCGTATGTACTTTGGGTCTAAAAAAAAAATAATATGGAGAAAATATGTAATAAAAAATGTATAGAATTTATTGAAATTTATTGATATTATTTTCAATACCTCGCATTCCTCGGAGAGAACTTTTATTTTCAACTCGACAGATCCCGTTTTGGTTCCCTTTAACGTGAACCAATGAGACTGATCGCTGTTTGAAAGTTTTCTTATGTCTTCAAGAGTCAATGATACTTTACCTAAATAATCTTTCATACCGAAAGTATCATGATCCCATAAGACCTATAAATAAAATAATCCCAAATTTGTTCCATAAATTTTCTATTAAATTATTCTATTTAGATTGCCTGAAAAGTTAACGCCGATTGATATTTCTAACCCTTTTCGTTGTAGTATGCTTTTGCACAAGAATCATCGTTCCATATAAATTTTCTCATAAAAATATATTGGTATGTTAAAATGCATGGTATGACCCCCATATGGGTCGTTCATAAACGATTCGTATGTAGATAGTTAGTAACGAAAGGGTTAAAAATATAAATTAAATCTATTATATATACTTATATAAACAAATGCTGCATGAACTTTACGGGGGCAATCCAATATATTATTATATTATAATTAAATAAATAAATAATTATTACAATATCTAAACTTTCTCCTGACCGAGGTAGACCCATGATCGAACTCTCATCCCAACACGGATTCAAAGTTTTCTTTTTTATACTACTTTTGTACTTAGTTTCGTTATTTAATTTGAGCTCGCAGAAGGGATCACTAAAGCCATTTAAATCTTTCGCAACCAAATCTTTAGCACGTAACAAAGTAACTTCCATTAAGCCGCTTCCAGTGGACAGAAGACTCGATATATCGGAAGATGCAGGGTCGACGTCTTTGTGAGTTAATAATAATTTCTAAATAGAACATGGATAGAAGGAAGATGGTTATTAATAAAATATTACGTGTTAACACGTTAAATCATACGGTTAATTAAACTAACAGCTTGTTGCATCCAGGGTAAACTGTTTCTCTTTGATTTTGGTTCGTCATCCGAGCCTACGGGAACCATGCTGCTTCTTCGACTGGTAACTACTTGTTGTACACTCTTTACAGGATAAAATAATACGGAAACCGTCATGGTGGACACACTGTTTGTACCGTTCAACGTTAATTCTTTTCTAAGTACCCACGTTGATTCCTTTTAAAACAAAAATTATTAACATCGATACAATCAACTTATGTAAAATATACTGTAATTTTTGTTAATCCTTTCATTACGTCATGTTCTGATGCAAATATTGTTCCGTATAAATTTTCTAAGGACGTACGCATCGTCGAATAATATGACCACTATATAGATCGATGGATTTTTTCATGTATTAGGTTATACGTATTTATGTATGTATTACGTCATATAATGCAATATATCAATAAAAGAATATTAACTATACATTCGTTTATAAATATTATATATCTATTAATATACATCGAATGAGATAAAACAATTTCGATCTATTTTATTCGATGAAAATTTGTAAATCAAAGTCATCACCAGGTTGGAACGTTAAAAAAAAATGTATTCTAGTTTAAACAATCGAAAATATTAATAAAGTACATTAGAATGTTTTATAGATGTATCTTTAAATGATTCCTTTGCATGATTACAAACATAGTCGGCTCGAAATCATACATAGCGTGGCGCGGAAAAAACTTATGGGACATCCTAATATATGAATCTCTAGTAACGAAAGGGTTAAATATCCTGTATATTAGATTAATTTTATTTTTACCTGTGACAACGACATCATCGCGAGTCCGAGCATATCCGAATCACAGGCCTTTAAAATATTCCAAGAATATATAACGAAGCTTAAACAAACTTGAGTATAATCCTGTACGAGAAATTGTGCTCTACATTCCCAATGTGGAGAGATAGTATTACGGATATAATGTGTTGTTTTCACCTTTAAAGTAAATTATTTGATATCATCTTTCACGTGACAGATCTATCTTTTAATCTAAAAAAATGTATTTCATATATGTAACTGTACCTTTTTTCGATTATTGAACAACATACAGTAAGGATTACATTGTGAATTATCACAGTTGAGATTCTCTGATGAATGTATGTAAACCACAAGGACACCTACAAATTATTTAACATTTATCTAATCAATTAATTCATAGTACAATCAAAGTAAATTCAAATTTTTTTTTTCTTTTTTCATCTATCAGCTTTTTATGTTTTTCTTTTTTTTTTTTTTTTCTATTTCTTTAATTGAATTATCTTTAGTGAGTGATACATTTTTGCGCGGTGCGTCAATAGAAAAATAAAATAATAATAATAATAATAATAATGAGACCATGCTCAAAAGCTACACTTATTACGACCGATGTTTAACATCGCATTATTTTTTTACCTGATTTCTGTGCTCGAGAGAAATACTTTCGTGGCACTGAAAATATCATCAAATGGTGTAATACGTCTAATACTTTGATCACAATCTACGATAATTTTAACACATTTTTGTTTTACATCAATTTTTCTTTATCGATCAATTTCAATGCTACATCGAAAAATAAATATTATTTAAATAAATGATAATTATATATAATTTACCTGCATTGTGTAACATGTCCTCGGTTAATTCAGGTCGGGGCAAATTCGGATCCAAATTAGGTATGGGTGTATATTCTAATCGAGCGTTGATATTTGGAATGTTAGAACTGCTGCGTGATGGTTTCTTTTGTTGTAATACGGTTTCAACGCTGGTCACGTTTACAAAATAAAATGTTATTAATTATTATTTAACATTTTATTAATATAAAATAATCGAGTCTACTTACACTTGAGAATTTTCCCAATTGTAGACACCCAATGCCAATTCATATTGCGCTAACGTGATGGTACTGACGAGCCTTTTAGTTTTCAATTTGATGGTAATCCTTTCGTTCTCCAATGATCCAACAAGAAAGGAAACATCTTCGGTCCAAGTTGGACTCAAATGTGACGTGACACGTCGTTGATCACCTATCGTAACGACCAACCACCTAACTTCATCCCCAATGATAGCTGTAAAATCATGAAAACAAAGTTGAACGTTTGAATTTTATAAAAAAAAAAAAAACAAAAAAACATGAAGGAATCTTTAACAGTGTACATACGTGCTAAACAATTTTGACTCAATACAACAGTTAGTACACCTTGGGGTATCGAATTAGACAATGAATCCAATCCTGGACCAGGTCTTTCCTGTGCTCTTAAATTTAATTCCAAATGACCCGGATCAACTAACCAACTGGCCAAAGCATCGGTAACAACAGCATGAATCCAGGTCTTAATTAATGGCATCTCCATCATCTGCACGGCTCGTAGGATTCTCACGCTGAACCAAACATCCGGTTTCTCCAAGAAGCTCACGCTAAGGCTGGTCGCGTGTGGAAACGGTGCCAGAGAATTCAGGGTCAGAGTAGCGAGAATTGTACCGGATAGGGACAACTTTTCCACGGCCATATCGACGTCCATCCCGACGCTGCTGTTAATAACGCAAACCACGGATAAGAAGAAGAAAAAAAAGAAAACAAAAAAAAAAAATAAGAAAAAAAAAGAAAGCAAAAACATAAATAAATAAATACAAAAAATAAATGTCCATTTTATTATCGTATCGTAAATTTGCGGGACGAAAATTTACACCAATCGAGTGGACCATCCCGTACGGGATATTAATTATATCGGGATTTACGTATATCGTAAATTTACCCCTTCCCGAAGAGACGGGACGCTATGAGCATACGAAATTGCTCGCAGTCCAATCGTACATCGGCCTCGATTGATAGTTTTCTCTCTCCTGAATGACCATCCAACGTTTCATCCTCGCAACTATAATCCAGTGTCCTCACACGTGTTACGTATGGTGTTTGCTCCCCAAGAGTTAGTTCACGTAACTCCAATGGTCCTTAAACAGAATATCCACACGAGTCGTAATAAAAATTATTTTTCTATCTTTACAAAAATGTAATTAACACAATTTCATTCACCTAATATTCCAGGTTTTGCTTCGTTCAATAATGGTTCCAACCGTTCCTTTGCTAAAGAAAATATACTCGCTGCGCTAAATCTCCACCTACAAAAATTAGAACAACGTGATTACTCGAACACATCATTTTTATGCTCAATTAACTAGCGTTTAAAATGCCGCGTTAACATTTCAATTACGAGAGTAACGACGTCGATAAGTACTTATGCTTAAACACATACTCACACATTCACGAACACAAACACTTGTTCATAATTATTTTACAGTGTCCTGACTCGTTTAATTCACGAAAGATGGCCGTTTTATTTTGTTTTTTTTTTCTTTTTAAGTGTTTCAACGAAATATATTTTGATGAGAATCTAGCATGATAACTTTCACAATAACGTAGTTATTATTTATAATTTATCAACGACGTTCTATTATTAAATCTTCTAGAACGAAGGGGAGACTTCGTTTATTTCGAGTTGGAACGCATGAAAATGAAAAAAAAAAAAAAGAAAAGAAAAGAAGAATATGATGGGAAATATGAGTTGCTGATAAAACTCATGTGAAATTTTTCTAAAGGATTATATTAGTTATTCCGAAGAACGTATAAACATATAGAAGAAACTTAAATATATCGAAACTCGACGTAAGATACGATGTACAGATATGCGTGATCACGGCCACTTTCCTTTCGCCATGCTACGATAATGAATTCGTGTCATTAGCGTAGCATTCTTGTTAACAGTCTAAACAAACTGCATCTTGCTACTATCGCGTTACCACAACAGTGTGTATCTAAGCACATAAAGCTCTTTCAAAATGAATTTAAAATTAAAGCTTCAAATTAAAATACTAAAATATATCTAAACGATCCGAAAAATTGTCAACTTGCTAATTCTGGTAAAATTGAACAGTCCTAAAAAAAACGTTTAGTTACAATAATTGATTGTAATAGGTTTGGATTTTTTCTTTGTTTTATTTTTTGTTTTTAAAGAAATGGTTGTATCATAAAATTGAATACTTGACTACAGGGCCAACTAGAAAAGTGCATTCTGTATGATGGCACGTGAGTGAACCTTAGAAACTTGTATACGTCGTAGTTGAACGTGACTCGGGCAGGAACGTAGTTGCATTAGTATATTCTTTCAATTTACTATCTATCTACTTTCTCTCGTATGTGTATGTTTCTTAAGATGTCGGAGAGAAACGAGAGAGGGACGGGTGTCCAGGAATGTACGAACAGGCCTATCAACTATCCAAATAAGTAGTACTCTTTCCAGTCCCATTCTCTCGTGGTCTGCTCTAACTCCTTCGACACTCTAAGAAATGAGAAAATCTTCCTTCCTATCTCAACCCGTACTAATATATAAGTAATTAATTAAATATATGTAAGTATATATGATATTATTTAAATATATTTTATATCAAAATGATTTATAATCTTTGATAATTAAAACGTAACTCGTAAAATCAATCAAAATTTAATATTCTCGATGATATTAATCATCTTAACAACATTATTAATTGCCTCATTATAAATTAATCGTAAACTATTAAAAAGTATACTTCGTCGAGCATGACTGGGAAGTACACAATTTCTAACGATTTCTAATTTTTTTTAGTTATTTATTTTTAATTTATATCATTTAACGCCATATGAAAGAAATTAATATATTTGTCGTATATTATTTATGATTAGATATACAAAATAATTTATTGGATTGATTAAAAAACATTAATGTTATTTATTTAGATGTAAGATAACGAAATAATATACGAGGATGGGTGGAAAAAGTTGTAAGCCTCTTAGAAAAGAACTCTTATATATGTTTTTAAATAGAAGTAAATTCGACTGAAAAGAAACAAAATTATTTTTTAATATACATTCGAATTTAAAATTAATTTATTTTTTAATTATATAAAAATAATTTAATTAAACTAGAAACTTATATTTGGAAACTTTTAATATGGGAGAAGAAATAATTGTATATAATTAAAATCAAATATAATATAATATTCGCATAAAAATAAAAAGAGAAAAAAATTATAGTATTGCTTTGATTCAAACGATCTTTCTGTTCATGTATGTTATTCTCGAATGATTTTGTTTTGGAACACGTTGTTAGATACGATTTTCGATTGAATAAATTCAGTTAGCGAGAATTGAACTATTTCCAGCACGTTACTTTAAACGTGTTGTTTTTATCGTGTTCTGTAAAAGATAAAAAAAAAAAATTACATGTTCTTCGAACAACGGCTCTTAACCGACTGATTGCGAAATCGCTAAGACCACTCGTACTCTTTCTGTTCGCAGCATAGTATTATTCGCACATGCGTATTCATTACATGTGAAATTCTAACGTTCATAGAATAATCTCAAAAATTTTCGAGAAAAAATTATTAAACGAATTAGACATACAAATAAAATGGATATACAAATTATTTTAAAGTGTAACTATTCTGCTATATTAAATGATTTTCATATAATTTAAAAATATATTTTGTTAATAATCAAAGGATGGTATTAAAATATTAATTGATCGTATTAAAGTTTCAAATTATAATTTATATTAAATATATTTTATCTCTATATATAATTATAATATT
>NW_014569590.1:367489-417696 GCF_001313835.1 Polistes canadensis
TTTAATTTAAAATATATTAAATTAGAGGAAACAAAAAATAGGAGAAAAAATTCGATAAAATTTTACAATAAAAAAAAAAAAAATAATAATAAATTAAACATAAATCAATTACAAACAAAAATTCCAACAAAATTGTTAACTAATGCCAGTACTTTTTTGCATATCACTTCGAATCAATTAGATCAATGATCATTCTGTGATCCCATCGATATCATATTTCTCATTCGTTCTCATAAGTTAGAACGTCGAGAAACAGTTTCATTTGGTTTTGTCAACTACTCTGCAGCTCTCTTCTCGTGGTCACAGATTCTATCCTCGTGTTGATGTGTGGGAGAAACGTGAAAGGCAATGGGTGTACGCACAAGGAATGTGGAATGTTTACAAATGCCTATACAGTACTCATTCTCGAACGAGGTTCGTTCACCTATTCTCCGACCACTACATGTGCTCATTATATAGTAGTAATAGTAATAGTAGTAGTAGTAGTAAAAGTAGTAGTAGTAGTAATAGTAGTAGTAGTAAAAGTAGTAGTAGTAGTAAAAATAGTAATAGTAGTAGTAGTAGTAGTAGTATGCGAGAACACACGAGAAAATATAGCTGTATTATATACTTGATGTTCACGATCGTGCGCAATTATCGCGATATGCAATTATTTTAACCGCGTGGGGTAAGCTCCTATTACGATTTATGGTCGTAGAAAAGCATAATCCTAATCAGAGACTTGCGAACATAACTGAATTCCTATACGCAGCTGAAATACCTTACGTAATGTTCTTATCTACATTCCCTATCTACATTTTTTCATTTTCTAACAATTTAGATCAACGATAAAAATAAGGATGTTTTAAGTAATATGTAATATTGATTTTATTATTTATTTCCAAGAAAATCAATTCTATATTCTATTATGTTCTTTCTTTTCTAGCAACTCGTTAGATCAACGATAAGAATGGAATGTTAAAAAGAAATTTGCAAAATAGATTAAAAGCAAAATATGAGAAGAATTTATTTGCTTGTTTTTTATATTATTTAGTTTGATATTAGCATGTTAATTTTAATATTTAAATTGATCAGCAATGATATTCAACTATGACACAAATCACGTGAGACTCCACCCTGTAATACGCATACTCCAGCTATATATTTAATCGATTATGCAGCGTAACTCTCTGTTCCAATTACCGTTAATGGGAACATATCATTTCTACTATATTACACGTGAATTAATGCGTATATTTTTTTAAATCGGTTCATTGCATTGAAAGTTAAGTAAATTAAGTAAAGGGAAAAAATAGAAAAGAAATATTGCATATAAATATTAAAAATTTCTATTCGTTGACGGATACTCACCATTTGTTGAGTAATAAACTAAGCCACTCAGCTGTTTCATCTTTGTACAAGGCTCGTCTTCTTCTTAACCTGGCCAATTCGTTATGAAGAGCTGTTTGAAGTAGTCGCGAGATTCTCGCCTTAACGATTGTACCAACTAATGCCAGAACTAGAACTAACCAGGCTAAGGATAAACCAGCTGCTCCGATTATCCAGGCGATTGTAAGGGCCAATCCAAGGTACAGGGCACCGCGTATTGCTTCTGCATCCCTCTAAAAGACAGAATAAGAAATATAATTCATTAGGTTGACGTATCTCTGAAAAACTAACGGGGTTTATTGAACGTCTTCAAAATGTATTTTCTTTTTTTTTCGAAATTTGATTTATTTTCAATTGAAAAAATATATTAAACATTTGTTACATGACCTAACAAATAATTTTATACCGGCGTGACAGACGTTTGTTCTATCAATGGGGCCACGTGGATCGCTTGTGACCACCCCACAACACTACTATATTATTTTATATTTTATCTTAACATTTTGTGGTCTCTATACAATGCAAAACTTCTTAAACTTATAACAAAGTCAATGTGTGTTAGATAAAATTAAAATAAGATATAATATACAAAAAATCAATGTGTATTTTTCATTTTGTCGTGGTATTAATCGATCGTAAAAACGTCTACCTAAATTAAATATATTCAGAGATAAGATTTAACAAATAGTCAGTTAGAAATGAAAAATACATAGTACCGGTAATGGCCATCAACGTACCTATACGTAAAGAGTTATTTTCTCTTTCTCTTTCGCAGGATATAGGACACGTTTTTGCACATGTCTCACGCAACGTTGCGTGTTTTCTTGTTGAAGGGTTCTATGACGTCATTGAAGGAATGTCATTAACCTTAGATACTGTACGGTCAGATCGTGTTAGCCTGTCTATCTATCGAAGATCAGAACGAATTAACAGTCTTCGTCGTGACTTCGAGCGAAAAAAAAAAATAAAAAAAAGAAAAGATTAAAAAAATAATAAAAAAAAAAAAAAGAAAAAAAGCAGAAAGAAAGAGAGAAAGAGAAAAACCTGTACTCCCTCGTAGTATCTCATAGTACAATCTTTAAAATAAGAAATAAAAAAAAAAAGAAACAATTATGATAATGGAATGAATTAAAAAGGGAACGATATTTTTCTTGTTACAAAATGAAAATCATAAATCCCCGCGCCCCATTCCCATTAAACTCGTATAAAAATATTCACAATATATCATAATATATGCGTGAGTTAAATCGCATAAACGGGATATGATGGCATTAAATTGAATGTTGGTTGGTTAAGAGGAAGGGAAAGATTATGAGGCTCAAAAATGAGGACGCGTAACTCGCGTGAGGGCAGAAAAGAGGATGGAACCGAGAAGCATAAATCCGAATGACAGGCGCAATGACGAATGTCGCGCTGAAATTTCGTGAAAGTTGCAATTATGCGTGCGTTGTGAATAACGGAGAGGAGGAGGAGGATGAGGAGGAAAGGAAAAAAGGAAACAAGGAAAAAAGAAAGAGAAAAAGAAAGAAATAAATAAAGAGAGAGAAAGAGAGAAAGAGAGATAGAGAAAGTGCACTCCACAGAACACTCGAACTTGTCTTCTCGACTGGAGATCGGTTTTCTCTCAAATACTACTCGACCAAGGTGAGATCTCTCGATCATAACGCCTTACCTTGCTCTTTACAATTTACGGATCTCTGCCCTTGACGATATCGAGACGTGCGTTAAATATATATCGCGTTACGTCTCTCTGGAATTCCATTTGAAAACGTACAAAACGAATTGAAATAAAACGAAAACGTTAAGCCGACGCGATTCGTAAAACAAATCTTATTGCAGGAATCCTGATTCATCTTTTTTCTACGATCCAATAACTCGTATTTTCAAGGTTTCCATTTTGTTTTTTTTTTTTCTTTTTTGATGTTTCTTTTTTTCTTTCCGTTTTTAAATGCTCACCGACCTTGATACCATTTATAAGATAAAATATTTATCCTTGAAAATGAAAAATTAAAATGAATTATGTTTCATTCCTGGGGTAGAGTAAAATTTGTTTAGCAAATGTTTTTAAAACGAATATAAAAGTTTCTTATTTTATTATTGAGATAACTTAGATTTTTCTTTTTTCAAGCGTAAGCAAAAATATATAAGTTAGTAGAAACGATCATCGTTGATAACTCGTCCCGCGTTTTTTCGACTTTACGCAATAATAATTGAAGCTGTCCTGACAAGTACGCAACGTGTCATTAATTAGAAAGTCGAGCAATGTTTAAAGGGAACCTATGGGATCGTTAAAATAAACTACGTCTTCTTCGTGTGATACTTTACTTTAATAACCCTAATAACACTCTCTCTGCATGTTACTCTCTCCCTCTCTCTCTCACTCTCTCTCTCTCTCTCTCTTTCCCTTTTTATTTCTCTCTAACGTGCGACACGAATTACATGAACGATCAAAAAGAAATCAAGTGAGCGAAGTGATTTGATTTTTTGTTGTTGCGTCGAGAAAAATTCATAAAAAATTATATCGAACAAAGAAATACCGTGTTTTTCAAGGTACCAGCATTCCACGAAACTTTTATTGTTTTCCACTATCTTCATCAAAATTCGCACTAAATTAGTTTCTTCTTTTTTTTTGTTCTAACTACGAATGTACGTATTTGTGTTTTTATTCTTTTCTTTTTTTCTTCTGTGTTAGCTTTATATACAAGTTCGATTGTTGATTATTTTTATCACAAATATTCACAAAGCACACCTACGTTCGCCAATAGTCTTATTTGTACTGGCAAATCTATTTTTGAACTAACCTAAGCTCTTCTTACGCGGTACGAACCGTCTTGTCTGTAAATCTTTCCGCAATAAATTTCAATATTATTTTCGTAAGATTGTTGTTTTCCCATTCTTTTCTTAAATAATGCATCTTTCTTAAGTAATGAAAATTATTCAACGACAAAATTTGTCCACCAATTTATTCTAATTCTTACATTTATTATTATAACGTATAATCAATAATAACAAAAAAATAAAGTTTAATATAGAAGAGAAATTCTTTGTCGAAGAAAATGAAAAATGATGTTAGGTATGTAAAAAAAAAAAAAAAAGAAAAAAAGGAAGAATATTATCGTCATAGAGGTGGAAAAGTGATTCTTACTAACTCAGCGAATAAGGAAGAAGGTAAGTAAGAACCTAGTGATAAAAATCAGGTTTAAAGTCTCACGGGTGTCGTACCGGAAAGCATTGTCTCCGGTACTTCCCACACGGTGGAAGAATCATTTTCTCTCTTTCGACGTCCTGCAAAATGCAACTTTCCGACATCCAATCTATTTTGATCTGCATTCATTAATTTTAAGACCGCTGAACGTGCAACTAACGTTTACATATTTTCATTTATGTATTCACCAATCTATAAAACCTTCAATGGTCATTTGCATGAACAAAAAAAGAAACTATTCAACATATAATTTGTAACGTATATATATGTATATATATAATAGAAAGAAAAAAGTGATAAGATAAAAAAAATTTGCCAAGTTTTACGAGCGTTAGCGTAGCCAGATTAAATCGACACTGAACTTTTGTTTACGGTCGAAAAAATTTAATAAAAGGGATCAGTAAAAAAACACTTTTTATTAATAAATAATCCAGTAAGCGTATATCGCATTGTTAATCCATTACGGTTCTAATATCGTAACACGATACAGTATTGTACTAAATTCTTAACGAGCGTTTCCTTATTACTTGGAATTCCATAAATATCTTAACACGTATCTTTAATATCTATTCTTTTTTATTCGATAACGATAAATTTCATTTATTAATATTTTAACAAGATTGTTTCAAATGTTTCTTGCTATTTCTTATTAAAGTTCTACATTAGACAATATTTTTTATATCGTTAGTTTGTCAAATTATATTTAATTTATAGAGAAATGTAATCAAGAAGAGTGGACGATCGTATATCATACTCGCATCAGTAAAATAATAATAAATAAAAATGATTACGCGTTTAAAAGATATTAAGAAAAAGTAACAAAAAGAAAAAAACTTCTGGGATGACCCAATTCATATAATAAAAATCAAATCAATGGTATTCGATAATTTTATATAACATTACGAGAACATCGTTAATTACAAATTGTACTCGTTACTAACCTACTCCATATGAGGGTTAGATTTTTGTAGAATTATATTTGCAATGAAAATCTTATGCAATAATATTTGATTTTAATTTTTGTTCTTTTTTATTTACCTGAGTTTTTTGTGCGATGGCTAATGCAAACTCTTCGTCGGGTGCCGGATCGTTGAGTGTCATATTGGCAGATCCTCCTGCAATACCACATGCAGATACACCGTTCAGGGATTTGTTCGAAGCTATTCCGGAAGCTGACGAAGTTTTGACAGGACTTCCGCCTCCAACGACTTCGCGCTTCCCTGAAAACAATAATGGATGGATGATGTTAATCGTGCTCAATCAATTATGTTACGAACGTCATGGAATATTCAACAAAGTTTCTTTGATTTAGAATAACTTACGACGATTTGCATGATTCTAATCCGAATAAAATAGCATAAAATATTATATAAGTATTATTTACAAGTGCATTCATATTTTACGTATCATATTTTATTTTTTTTTAATTTATCGATTTAATGACGTATGTTACGTTTATTAAAATTTGTATAACGATGTAAAACGAATTTATTGATTAAATTAAATAAACAGCTTATTTCACTTTGAAAATGAAATATAATAGACCAATAATGAAAAATTAATTTATTGACTGCAACGCGCAAAATCAGGTTTGATTAATCAAATTTTATGAAATGCAACATACGCCCTTTTAATCACTTATAAAATTATATCTTAATTTTAATGATTGAATTTTTTAATATCAAACACTTAAATGTAATTAATAAAAGTAATATTTTCACGGGGAAAATCAAGGAAAAGCAATTTGCTTAGAAAAGTGAATGTTAAATTGATGAAAACGTTTAATTAGAAAGATGTGAGAATTCAAGGACGAGAATAGGATGTTTGAACAATTAACGATGCAACCACGCTCATAATGAATTCACCCTCATTCCTTGCAATGTCACGAAAGGCTAACTAAATTCCCGTGAAACCCGTGTACTGTGATTTCTCGAAGAAAATCATTTCTAACTCGTGGTAGCTTTTGATCTTAACTTTTTGACGTAACGATTAACCGAAAATTAAACACCAAAATTTCAATCGATAATCAAAGATAGTAATAATCAGAACGATAAGAAATGAAAAAGGTTTAACACTGTTTCCTGATAGACACCGATACTTCAAATGAAATGTCAGAAGATATCCATCGTAATGCGCTTACAAAGAGGAACAAAGAAAGATAATCGAGGACATGGCCTTGACATTATAAAGACACCTTAGACTGAATTTATATCCTAACCCTTTCGCCTTTCATGATTTCTAATGATATTACGATCCCTTTTTAATTAAATATTACGACAACAACAACAACAACAACAACAGCAACGCGACAAAAATAAAAATAATAATAATAAAAATATACGAAGTAAGGGAAAAGAGAGAAAAAAAAAAAAGAAATAGGAAAAATTTATAGAAAAAGATATGATCAAGATTGTTCGGTCATACTTTAACATCATATACCGTTACTTTCAAGCATTCTATTTGATTATGTATAATACATCTATGATGTATGTATATATGTACATAAATGCATACCCATGTACTCACTATGCCTTATAACAATTCCAGCGTTATTAGGCGATTTAAAAATCATTACTTAGTATATTACGGTACTTTTCTCTGTTCGTTTCTTTACCATGCATGTATGTATGTAGATCAAGATTAACAATACAATTTTTATTTATATGAAACACACTTCAGAGTCGAAAATAACGTTTGCCAAGAATCATAAGAATATTAAATATATAATATACATATAACTCGACTATCCAACTTGGCCCTAACATCGCGTGATGATAATCTTTTTTTCAAGCAGACCTATACTCATAATAAATAGCACTATATTATATTTTATATATCCTGCACATATTACATACACAGACACAAATATATATATATGTATGTATCGATCAAATGAGATACTAGATCGCGAATCGTAAGAGTTCGTTTCTCGTACAGTAACAAGTTACTGTACAAGTTGTTACCATTACGTTTAGGTATCAACACTATAATGTAAAAGGATAAAAATAAGGTCATTTATCTATTTTTCATTCTATTTCTTTATCTCTCAATTAAATCATACAAAAGGGAAGATACATTACCTTTTAAAACTTTGAAATTGAGTGCCGATTTCCGTAAAAATTGAATACACCGATCAATTTTAAAACGATTTATATTAAATGTTAATAAATTGAATAATATTTTAACAGATTTCAGCATCTTCCGATATTTATATTGATCTTGTATAATTTTTATCCCCAATATAAGATAAATAGTTGAAACGAACTTTCTTATTGTGATACATCTTACAAACTACTATTAGAAACATGGAGAAATATTATGTCAGGTTGTGGTTAAAAATAATAGACGAGATTTAAAATAAATGGCAATTCGAAGAAAACTATTCATTCTTTGATAAAAATAGTATTAGAAAATATAAAACATAGTACTCGTATAAGTTTTTGTTGATAAATAAATCTACCTTGGTTACTATAAAAAGGCATTGATTTTTTTTCCATATAAATATCTTGCATACTCTCTGAATTTACGTAGCGATTTCAAACTATGGACCGGTAGTCGTATATACGTATATATATATATATANTATGCACGAAGTGTATCATACATTGATACATTTAAACGTTGAATTACGTGTATACGTATATATATATATATATATATGTATGTATACACGGAAGAATGATAATTACGGTAAAATCACTTTTATTCTTTGAAAGATTGTGTTCAGTGAACGGTGCGTTCGCTGCTCTACCTTTTTTCAGGGATGCTCCTCGCTTGAGATGCCTCGCCATGAAGGTTGAAAGTAGTTGCATTATTTTCTTTTTTCCTTTTCTTTACCAGCTAAACTTTTCCCGTTTCACCTGGTCACTCTCTCCGTATTTCTCGCCATAATAGTTATGAGGTTTATCGATCGGTAAACTTAAGAAACAGGTTACACCTTAAATATCGATCCTTCATTGTCGACACCTTTTTCTTTTTCCCCCTTTTTTTTTCTTCTTCTTTTCTTTTTATTTTCCTTATACGAAAACTACGTATATCTATATGCGTGCGTGCATATGTAGAACAAACGATTTTGTACGCGTCCAATTTGAATAGAAAGCGTTCGATTATGGGAAAGAAAGTTGTACGACGTTTATCGCGAAAGATTCTATAATTCTATAATCGTTTAGAAAGATATTAAAATCGATCGATATAATAAACTTTTAACTTTATTAAATCGCGATCACCATCGAATATTATTTATAGTTATTGTTTTATGCATGTAAAAATGATACTTTCCTCGAGATATTTTTGTATTAATATATTGAAAACTCTGCATCTCGGTTAGTAACGATTATTCTAACAATGAATACGCATTTTTTTTATTAATGACTAGATTGTGTATTTAAATGATACGTGCTAATTTTTATTTATACTTGTACTAATGTTAAAAAACGTTATTTGCATTTCCATATGTTACCAATGAATTATTTTATAAGTCATAGGAAACAATATTAACATACAAAATTAATGACGAATTAAACGACTTTCGTGTTAGTTATTTTCTAAAAATAAATCCAAATTTTATAATCCTTCCTTTTTATTTGTACAATGGAAAAAAAAAAAAAAGAAAACGTGGTTGAAGACTATCGTAAATACGAGATGATAAAAATTAGACGAACGTTTTGATGCACGAGTTTGTTAATCAATGATTTTTTGGAGAACACGTGGTACCGATAAATTTGGCGGGAAATATTGGAAGTTCGCGTTAGGTACGAGTATGTATAGCACGTTCCTTCACGAAGGAGCCAGGATCAACTAACATAAGGTTTTTCTTTCCTAGCGTAAGAAGGAAGGATCTGTTGCGCGCTTGCGCAACCCTTCCTTTCCTGGAACATCAACCACTTCGATCTTTTGTATACGTACATTGCAAAATAAAGCTTGTCGTGTCATAAACATAGAATTTAAAATCTTTTATTTTAAAAAATAAAGAAAGAAAAAAAAGAAATATACCTATATAAGTAAATTAATCATTACCATTAGTTGATATTTTTTTTTTAATATTAATTTTTTAAATATTAATATCACATAAATATTTGGATATCCATTTTTTTAGTACTTCATTTGAAGAAATAATATTTTATCACTCCTTTCAAATTAAATTGAATGAAATACAATACGTATAAACAACATATATATAATGGTATGGTATATAAATATAATAATCAATAAATATATTTATATAATTTATCTCTCTAATAAAATAAAATGTTCATTTTATATAAAATTTATTCTATGAAATTCACTTAAACTTAAGATGAAAAATCGTGATGACAGATTGTTAAAGCCACCCACGACCTTCGTAAACCCACAAGAAAATTTCTTTCAAAGTCATGCTTGTTTCACATACCATCGGCGATCGGTTTCATTCATCTCATTATCCTATTCGGTCGTATTCGCGGTCGACCTTTCGTAATTTAACAAGTTCCATGGTTATCGAAGCGTGGCTAACGCTCGACTATGATCGTAGCTGCGAACAGCAAGGTGTACAACTACGGTGCCATTACTAGCCACGATTACACATTTTAAAATTCCAATGCACTATACACGTTGTGCGCTATTATAGTATACCAAAAAGGAAGAGAAAAAAATACTCATAGAGTTACGGTGTCGGATATCTTCACCCTTGGCCAACCAATAAACCACCAATCCACGCTTATTTTCACTTTGATTTTCTTAACGATTACTATATCTTCTAAAATTCCCAATATACGCTATTATTACATTACCGATAAGTAATTTTCTAACATTTTTTTTCCATTTATAATAATACGAAATTATTTCTAATAATGCACGATTTCATGTTTGATTAATATATTTAATTGTAATATAATTTGATTATTTGTTAAATTAACACGCATACACGCACTATTCAATGTTTAACGATAAAAGGATCAAAATGTATTTTTAATTTAAAAAAATAACGTAAATATTGTTATAATATACGCGAATACATGATTGATCCCAATGTTTATTTTTAAAATAATTTTTTTCAATTCTAAAAAATTGCAAGTTGATATAATTTAAGAAATATAATATAAGATTAATAGAAAATTTTAGAAATATATATATATATATATATATATTATATTGATTAAAATAAAATTACAAGTAAAAGGAAATAATTCTATATTTCCTTGATGTTCCTTCCCTTGAATAAAATGTAAGAGAAAAATATTACCTATATCTTCATCGTATGTGTCGTGCCAACATCATCCCATATGTACAATATGTACGATGCCCGTCCATGCGATTAATCGCAACGGTAAATAATTTGATAAACGACCTGCCGAGAGAAGGATGAAAATATGCAGATTTCACACTTGATATTTTTCTTAGACCGTTATCATCGTAACTAACGATTAAACGTATAATACATTTTAGAAGGGTTTGAAATCGATACAAATAAATATAATACAAAGAACAAAAAAACAAAAAGAAAAGAAGAAGATATTTTGATATCAACGTTATAAAAATTGAGAAACAGTATATATTATATCTATATTCGAATACTCACAACTTATCATAATTATTAAAAAACTTGCTTGACACTTCGATCGATTATTAATTATACTAATGGCTTAGAAATAGAAGATTACAATCCTATCGGGACTTAAACATATTATAAATGAAATCTGAAGTATGTATGTCTATGTTCTCTTGAATAACAAGTAGCAACAGCAGTAGAACGGACTTGAGTTCATTATTAAATCGATATTAAGTATAGGAGTGCAGAAACTCTGACGATAATTTATCAAGAAAGACCCTGCGTGTATTCCATACATGTACACGCTTTAGACGCCGTGTACCGTTCGATATACCGCATCCTGTCGTACGATGAACCGTTCTTCGATTATTATTTAATTATAATTAATCAAACAAAGACAAAAAATTAATGAAAACTAAATGCAAAAATATTATAAAAAATTAATTTTATAATTTGTCATACATATTTAATATTATTTATATTATAAAATAAATCACATCAAACAAATTTATATTATTTTTTGACTTACAATTAAGCCACCATAGTAATTAAACCGGCAAATTTATATTATAGGAAAAATACGTGATACACTATTATTTTCAATCATATAATTGAATAATAATATGTGATTGTGATAATAATATGATTTTATAATAAAAATTAATGATAAACAAAAGATACGGAAACGTTTCAAGTTTCTTTTAACACGAAACGATATAAAATGGAATATAATTAAAAAAAAAAAAAAAAAAAAAAAGAAACATTTTCCTATATAGAATTAGATGAAAGAGGAGAGTACGATGAAAGTTAATTTTATGATAAAATTATCTGAGATAAATATTATTTCGTATTTTCGTACCAAAAGGATTATTCAAAAATGTTCCTAACAAAAATGAAGAAAAAAAAAAAGAGAAATAATATAAAAGATGACAATTAGTTAATAAAATTATCCGACGTGAGAATGATTTTTCGAGTTTTCGGTGGAATACAAAAAACCAAATGAATGAATAAATAAATAAATAAAAAGAGAGACAACATATATCCGTGAGATGAGCGATGTGGTAATGGACTGGAGCCGTTCAGTCGGTCACATTGCTTACGAGCTACTACCAGTTTGTCGTTGTCGACCTCTCCCTTTCTCTCTCTCTCTCTCTCTCTCTCTCTCTCTTTCTCTTTTTCTCTCTTTTTCTCCCTTACTCACTAACTCTTTTATTTCTTTCACCAAGCCAACATCTGTCTTACGCGGCATGCCCTACTACGTTCATACTTGCAGCACAAACTGCCACGAACGTTCTCCAGTACGCATAACGACCCGTAGAAGAAGAAGAACGAACGAACGAACGAACGAACGAAGACGAAGACGAAGACGAAGATGAAGTAAAAGAAAAAGAAAAAGAAGAGAAAAGAAGTGAAATAAGAGGAGGAAGAGTAGGAAGAGTAGGAAGAGGAGGAGGAGGAAGAGGGAAGGAAGAAGATCGACTTTATGGTGCAAGGTGCACGCTCTTCCCGCCTCGGGAATTTCAGAGAAATTCTTCGAGGAAAAAGTCCCAACCTCTCAGCGTTGCACCGCGAGTTACTTGTGATCGTCCAAGAACAACTGAAAGAAAGCTGAAACTCTGACATTGAAAGAAAGAGAGAGAGAGAGAGAAATTCAACATACTTCAAAACTAACTTGAATTGTTTGACCTAACTATGTGAACACATTTTCTATACCACTTTCACGCATGCAGGTAAACAAATTCGTTGGCTGCTTGCTTAAATACTCAAATGAAAGCCGCGTTTGTACTTATCTAATATAATATCTCATTTTTCTCACAGACACACATATATTGTAATATGTGACGTGTTTTAAACACGAATGAAAATCAGAAATGATATTATATCTATTTTCTCTTATGTGTTATCTCAATAAAATTCAATTTTTAACGTACGTATCTCAATTCAAAAAAAAAAAAAAAAAAAAAAAAGAAAAAGTGATACGATTGTTAACGAATAAAAAGATATAGAAAGTTGATATAATAAACATAATGAATATGTAAATATTGCAGAAGAATTTCACACGAATGTGTATCCGAATACTCTTCGCATGTCAGGAATATCAGTGAAAGGATATTTGTTAGAAATAAATGATATAAATATGCAAGCGATGTCGTTAAATTCCTTGAACTCCTCCCTCGCACGTGCCTAGGAGTTTGACTAAAACGTTAAGAGTATTTAAATATACTAACGTACCATGAGAATAGGTATTCTCATGTATTCTCGTGAATAATGTTGTATCTGTCTTCTTCTCTTTCTCTCTCTCTCTCTCTCTCTCTCTCTCTCTTTCTCTGTGTTTTCCCAAATGCAAGACTAGGGGAATATGTATATGGTAAAAAAAAGAAAGTAATGTGGAGTGAAGAGAAAAAGATAGTTTGGAGTCCGGAACGTTAGTAAACCTTTCGAGAACCTGTTTCCGCTTTTGTCGAAAGAATCGACAGCCTTCGGACAGCTTCCTATTCTATTCTCATTTACATATTTACACTGTAAGTTCGTTTCGAAAAAGGGGAGTCGATGAAACTCCTCTTTTTTTTCATCTTCTTCTTCTTCTACTTCTTCTTCTCCTTCTGTTTATTTTACTCTTTTTAATTTTTTTATTTTGATTTTTATTCGTGCGTCGCGCTAAATTAACGGGATTTAAACTTAAATCATTTCAATTGAAAATCTAATTACTTCGAAGTAATATTAGATCATCGTGTAAATCGCGTGAAAATACAAATTAAAAAAAGAGAGAGAGAGAGAGAGAGAGAGAGAAACATATTGATCGTCAGTATCGACGAGTTCTACGAGTATTTATTATTAAACCGCACACGTGTGTACACGCGTATAGTAGACCTATTTTTCAGGCATGCATCGTAACGTTTCATTGATATCACAATTCTCATCGTTTTACAATAATAAGATAGATATTTGCAGAGAAACATTGGCAATAATAATAATCTCGAAAGAATATTAAAACTTGAACAAAAAATATTCTTTTCGTCGTACTCTCAGAAAAAAAAAAAAGAAAAACTCCTTTTTCGTCTCATTCAATCATAGAACTTCTGAAATGTACGTTTAATATTTATCGATTAAAATTAATTCAATTCTTCAAGAATCTACACAGATCTTTCAATGAATTTAAACAAAACGAAAATTATAAAAAAAAAAAAAGAAACTTATTAAAAAATACGAGAAAACAAAATAATAAAAATCTTTTAAAAGTTGACCGCGAGAGATGCGTATGGTCGGATCGTAAAACTACGGAATTCCTCTCGAGATCCGACTTTCTAACTCTCATCTTTGTCGATCTCTCGATCAAACGGTCTAAAATGTTCGATAAATCGACAATAAATCATCGCTTACATTACATATAGGTATTATTCGAATTTCAAATCTTTCCTGATGATCTAGAAAATCATTTCTATGAAAAAATTGTGAAGGAAAAAAATCCCTGAAAAAGATCCAAACAACACACGAGCACAGCGGGCAGGCAAGCAGACAGGTAGGCAGGCAGGTAAACGCACGCAAACATACGAAAATATACAGAAAACATTCGGAAATACACGCATAAATATATTAGTAAATAATAAAATGAATGAATCTGCGCTGGCGCAAACCTACCTCGTGTTTTCTTACGTCTTCATGTTTCTCCTGGTATATGTATACGTGTTTGTTGTGTGTGTGTACGTGTGTGTCCGACGTTTGCGCTGAGCGCCGATTTTGAATTTCCACAATGGTCACATCTCCACGTTCGTTATTGCCTTCGGATTTGTTGGAAATATTACACGACACTTTTCTCTGTCTCTCTCTCTCTCTCTCTCTCTCTCTTTCTCTCTCTCTGATTATATTTTTCAAAATATATATTTATGAAATGTAATAGATAGAAAAATTAAGTTAAATAACGAGCGAGCTCAGAAAACGCGGCCGTTCCTGGCCACGAGCACGGCAACACTGACCTGCCACTACCGAGAGAGAGGAAAGAGAACCGACTAACTGAACTTCTCCTCTCCAGACCGTTCCCTTCTTTGTCTTCTTCTTCTTCTACTTCTTCTTCTTCTTCTTCTTCTTCTCCTTCTACTTCTTTTGCCTCTTCTTCTTCTTCTTCTATCTCTTTTTTTGGTTCTTCCACTTCTTCCGGTTCTTCCTCTTCTTTTAATTCCTATTTTTCTTCCACTTTTTTTTTATTTTATCATCTTCAATTTTCATTTACTTCTTCTACAACTTTTTTCTATTTATTCTTCTTCAATTATTTTCTTCTTTTTCTTCTTCTACTTCTATGTTCTTGTTGTTGTTGCCGTAGTTTTTCAAATTGTTTCTTTCCACGTGTCCTCTTTTTATACACATTTACTTTTTCTTTTTCTCTTTTCCATCACTGACAAACACACACGTACACAAACCAACCCTGATTAAGTAGTTTCTTTCATGTCTATCACTAGTTGCTATCTCTTTTGTATTATTTTTAACTTTCTCGCTACCTGTGATATGATAACACTTGTGTCACAAGAATCTTTTAACTCATTGTCAATCTAATATTATTTATAAAATAAAGATTTAAATGATAAAATACGATACATTGGCTTTACCTTCAATTTGTATCCGATTGTTCTTTAGAACATGTCTAAATAATTTTTTTAAATATTCATAATATTTATTTGTGTGTGTGTGTGTGTGTGCTTGGTTAATAAATATTTTTCTTTTTTTTTTATTTGAAAACGTTGGACATCTTACATCTAAATAAATTACATTTTTAATATTTTTCTAATATCTTCTGTCTAAATAAATACCAATATTTCTTAAATAAATAATTTCAACATTGCTAATTAACTATAATCTAATAATAATCTAAATAATATCTATTTATTTACAAATAAATACAAATGAAAAAGAAAAAAGAAAGAAAAATTTCACAAATCGTAATAAACTTTCCAAACGTTCTAATACAACATTCAAAATATGTATCTATTTTTATACGTAAGTACATATGTGAAAGTACTCGAAGGCTGTTGAGTCTTACAATTAGTTACTTCTAATCACGAGATATTGAAAGGCCTTACCAGTTTTCTTTGTATGTATTATTAGTTTATACTACTAGCATTAATGAAACTTTCCATGAATACACATGATGCTCTACTAAAGAGGAAATATTCTCTCTCTCTCTATCTATCTTTCTTTTTTTCTTACTTCAAAAGGGTTGATGAAGTTACGGAAATACTTTCAGAAGCCATAAGAATTAAGAGAATATGAAACGCGTGAGGGACATAGATATATTTTCCACACACGCGTTTATATTTCCCGTATCAAATTAAAATAAAAAACACATTATAATCGTATCTACGTGCACATAAAAAAAATACGTGTTCGATCAAACACAAATTTGAGCAATTAATTGAAGTATTAAAATCAATTTTTTTTTATTTTCCTACTTAAAATGATTTTTCTCGTAAGAAATAAATTGTATCTCGAATTATTCACTGACAAACAATAGAACGAGTCGAAATAAAATGAATCATCAAACTCGATTTCGTGTTACCCTAAATTCATAGAACTAAAATCATATAACATTAAAAATGGATGCACGACAGCACAGCATTGAACTCACCATTGGCGTGTTATTATTTGAAACTAAAGAATAAATGTCGATATTTTAAATTAAAAACTATAGGATAATCCAAGGACACGTTAACGTCACACGTTAGTTGGGGTTTTCAAGTCTCTTTGAGTAATCCCATGGAAAAAGGCATAGTGTTCTTGTTCCATGGGGAACGTATTGTTGCCATCGTCAGCTGCACCGCTTTAAACGAGCACGAACGTTCGTTCGTTCGAACGAAGCTAACATGCACGCACTCACAGGGGGAACGGGGGTTGCCTTGTACTGCGTAGAAGAAACAGGAAAGGGGAGGAAAGAAAGAAAGAGAAAAAGAAAGATAAATAATAAGAGTAAGAGAGAAAAAGAGATAGAGAGAGTGAGATAGAATAAAAGAAAAAGAGGGTTTCTACTCCCCATTGTCCCTAGTGTGTCTGCATACTAGTTTCACTCGACGATAATTGCCACCATAAATTGACTATCAACGAACATAAATGTCCTTCCTTAATTATCACCATCTTAATAAGGAACAAACGTTCTTTCTAAATTACGAGATTGCATTAAAGTTAAAAAGTTTTATTTATGGTTTTAATCGTTCCCGAGTTTGTTGATGCCCAATCTAAATAGCAGTCGGTCCTTCTTGCTAATATAATTTATAGTTATTTAAAGAAAAATTATATAATTTCCTAATTTCTAGTCAGCAAGACACCTTATCCAACAATTTTTAAGTTTAAAAATAGTTTAGAAATATAATTGAGTAATTAAGAAAAGTATTAATTTGTTAAAAATTGATTTAAATGTTAAAATATCGAGATCTGTGATCGAGGGGGTTTGTAATTGCTTTGTTGAATTCTAACTTGTCTTATATTGTAAAATCTTAGAATGCACTTGCGATAAATGCTAGAATATACTCTTTTTTACATTCAATAATTTATTTTTATTATTATCATTATTTTGATCATTTTTATTTATTAATCATTTAATATAAAAAAAAATGGGAATTTATATGAAATATGAAATAAAATAGAATAAAGACGTTTCGTTGAATTCTAACGTGTCCTTCGATTAAAAAATATTAAATTATATTTGTAATAAGTAAAAAATATTTGTCCAATACTCATTGATATAATATTTTTTTGATTTTATCTTTGGTCTTTTTTTTTAGCTTTTATTTATAAACAATTTAAAATAAAAAGAAGAAAACACTAAAATCTAGGGAATTCGATGTTTTCTCTAGGAATAAAACGATGACGTTCTCCGTCATGCGTATACTCGCAACTGTGTAACTACACAGATCGATCCATTTGTTTACTGAGGTTGTCTGCTAGTCCTTTGCTTGGTCTGTCAGTGTTTAAAAAATAAAATAACATGCTTTAAAAAATTGTTCTTTTTTCTTATGTAACCGTTACGCGTCGATCAACCGTACTGCAATGCCGGGAACGGGAGTTAGTATACTTTTTTTAACAATATGTTATTTATAATAACGAGTATTATCGAGTAGATAATTGCATTCGTCGTTTGACGTTTGTCCCGTTGAAATTTGACAACTATTGTATACGTTATTTTGACAGGAGGAGAAAAAAAAAGATAAAAGATGATAGATAATTGCAATTCATTTTACACTTGTATTATTAAATTTAATTTAATATTTTTTTTTTGAATTTTTTTTTCAATATATTTAATTATATTATCTTTCAACTTTCAACTTTCAATATTTTAATTCTACCATACAATTTTATTTTTTATTTCATGTAGGATAATGTCGCAGAACTGGGAGAGATAGAAAATGTCAGAGTCGTTGTTCGTGTTCGGCCATTAAATGGAAAGGAGTTGGACGGACACAGCAAAAACATAATAAAGGTTGATACATTGAATAGCGAAATAACTGTTAACAATCCAAATGCGGTTCATGGCGAACCCCCCAAAGTTTTCTCTTTCGATGCTGTCTTTGATACGGATTCTACTCAAGTCGATATTTACAATGAAACCGCTAGACCTATCGTTGATAAAGTTTTGCAAGGATATAATGGAACAATACTTGCATATGGTCAAACTGGTACTGGTAAAACATATACAATGTCAGGTGCTAAGACTCCTCCTCAACTTAGAGGTGTTATACCCAATACCTTTGCTCATATATTTGGGCACATAGCTAAAGCAGATGAGAATCAAAAGTAAGTTTAATGATAGTATGTTTGAATGATGAAAATTACAGTATTCCATTTTACAGATTCCTTGTACGTGCAACATACTTGGAAATTTACAACGAAGAAGTAAGAGATCTTCTTGGCAAAGATCAAACTACTCGATTAGAGGTCAAGGAACGACCTGATATTGGAGTCTTCGTGAAAGATCTTAGTGGCTATGTCGTTAATAATGCTGATGATTTAGATCGCATCATGTCACTTGGCAATAAGAATCGTGAGTGCAATGTCTTTCTTATTTAAAAAAAAAAAACAAAATATATTAAAATATAAATAAGACATTAAGTCGAAATAAAAATATTTTACCTTTGCAGGCATCGTGGGAGCAACTGCTATGAATGTTTCCAGCTCTAGATCTCATGCTATATTTACAATAACTGTTGAATCCAGTCAACTTGGCGAAGATGGAGAGCAACATGTTAAAATGGGAAAACTCCATTTAGTGGATTTAGCTGTACGTAATTGATATAAAATTTTGTGTTAGGAATATATATAATAAAGTGATTATATTTTAGGGTTCTGAAAGACAAAGTAAAACAAAAGCAAGTGGAGTAAGACTTAGAGAAGCAACTAAAATAAATTTATCATTGTCAACACTGGGTAATGTAATATCTGCTCTTGTTGATGGGCAAAGCTCTCATGTGCCTTACAGAAATTCAAAATTGACAAGATTGCTTCAAGATTCTTTGGGTGGTAATTCTAAAACATTGATGGTATGTATTTATTAAAGATTTCATTCAAAGTGAATAAAAAACTGAATATAGTATTGTACGTGTTAAAATATAATTCTATGATTATTTAGTGTGCAAATGTAAGTCCTGCTGATATAAATTACGATGAAACTATAAGTACTCTACGTTATGCTAATCGTGCTAAGAATATAAAGAATAGAGCAAGAATAAACGAAGATCCTAAGGATGCTTTGCTTCGTCAATTCCAAGTCGAAATTGAACAATTACGAAAGCAACTTGAAGAAAATATCACAGAATTATCAGAAACAGAATCTGAAACGGAAGATTCAGAAGATACAGGAGAACCACGACGCGAGAAGAAAGCAAGACACAGGAGAAGTCAAATGTTAACAATGGAAGAATTAGGCGACAAAGATGTAAATACGGAAAAAGCCGATAAAGCAGAAAGAGATGACAAAAGTCCAGATGATAAAGATGTTATCGAATTAAAAAGGACACAGTAAGTATAAAAAAAAGCATAGAATATTGTACCACCTAACGAGAATTTCTATTTTACAGAAGTGAAAAGGAAGCCTTAAGACAAAAAATGCAAAATTTACAAAATAAAATATTAGTCGGTGGTGAAAATTTGTTAGAAAAAGCTGAAGCCCAGGAACAATTATTGGCTGCCGCAGCTATCGAACTTGATCAACGTAAAAGTCGAGAGGAACAATTAAAGAAAGCTATAGAAGAGAAAGAAGCGGAACGTATAGACATAGAAGAAAAATATTCCTCTTTGCAGGAAGAAGCAGCTGGAAAAACTAAAAAATTAGCTAGAGTTTATACAATGCTTATGTCCGTTAAAGCTGAATTATCCGATTTGCAACAAGAACATCAAAGAGAAATGGAAGGTCTCTTAGAAGGTGTTAGAGATATCGGAAGAGAATTACAACTTCACGAATTAATTGTGAATAACTATATACCATTACAGTATCAAGTATGTATATATCAATTAATATTATGTATTAAATTTATATTTGAAAGTCTTAAATAATTGTTTTAACGAGTTTATTATTTATACGTATTATAGACTATGATTGAAAGATACGTTCATTGGAACGATGATATTGGCGAATGGCAATTAAAGTGTGTAGCATATACCGGTAATAATATGCGTAAATCACAGGTAATACCGCCTATTGGAAATAACAGAGATGTAAGTTGTTTAAAACAATATTGTATTTAAATTAATTTGTATTTAAATTAATTTGTATTTAAATTAATTTATTTGTATTTTTATAGCAAATACAACCTGATATGTCAAATATATATCTTACATATAACACAAGAACGGATACTACGTTTATACAACCGAAAAAAATAAGAAATCGTTCCGGTGTCCCACGACCAACTACAGCTCATCGACGTACGCCACACTAAAGGAATATTAGGTTATGAAATAATAATGGTATTTCAAATCTTACTTAGCATTTTTTAAATACTTTTTTTTAATAAGTAGTAACAAATTTATTTATTTATTTTTTATTCAATGTGATAATTTCTAACGTCAACTTATGCACATTGTAGCACATATATTAAACGAGGTGACTCTTCAACTTATCCAGTAGTATTGCTATATAGAGTACATAGAGTCACTTCGATGTGTGCTTCATGCAATAGTACGGTGATATTCTTACGTATAATTATAGTTATATTTCTCTTCAAATTATTTTTGAAGAATCTTTTTAATCGAATTTATTTGAAATACTTAAATGAACATTTTTTTTAAATATTCTTTTACACGCGTCGAGATATTTATTATAATACGATGATATTAATGATCGCAAACTCATTCTATATCATTCCTTGTTATTTCTATCAATTTGTCCTATTTTAATTAAATTTTTAAAAATTTTTCTATGTACATCAATTGTAATTATAACAAATTGTTACATATTTATTCTGTGATGCAATAGAAAAAATTGCAAGATGCAGACCAAATAATGAAACTTAAATGAATACTAATTTCAATATATACAATATCTTTCCCTTTTATCATGGTATTGACACAGATCATTTCCAAAGGAAAAAAAAGAATTATAATAGAGAAGAAAAGTATGTTTATCATACAGTACCTGTGTTATTAGAAATAAAAACCTAATAAATATCATGCCTCAAAGGCAAGTAGGATATTATTGATGCATGTCAAGATATTTAATAACAGCTGAAAAAATTTATTACATGTTTTTACATTACCATCGTATAAGAGATTTTTGATAAACAACACGTCTCGATAAAGTCCGCGTGTATGTGAGAACAAATACTCTTACAATTAGAGACGTATTGTAATTCAACAATATCAAGATTTCCCTGTTAACTTGGTATAGACTATCACTAATTTATTTATTTAATGTATAAAACCTATTTCTCGTCCCCGTCTCTAAATCGATTGATCAATGTTCTTATCTCTGTCTTACTATAATATGTCGTTTAAAAAAGCCATTGAATTAAAATAATAGAATTATAGCAAGGTTTTAACGAATGATATATATTTTTGATCGAACCAAAAGAATCTAAGCGAACCAAAATAAATAAAAAATAAAAAGAACAAAAAAAAATGGTTATAAAGCCCTTCAATTATCGAGCCTGAATTGACAATGCGTTTAAAACATCAACAATATTTATTATCTCATATACTTTTTATGCTCTTTAATCTTTTGTAGTTACTTATAATGCATTTATTAAGTACTGTGATAATGAAACGCTTATATTATTTCGAATGTTTTTCTTTTTCTGCACTTTATTTACACGTAATATAAGAATCACGATAATTAGATTTTAATAATTATAATTGTCTGCGTATGCTGCCTTTGTATTTATAATTTAAAAAATAAAATTTAACGATGACATATACACATACAGTTGTTTTATATAGAACTACTTTCGCATAAAACAGCATCTATTAGAAAGAAAAGAAAAGAAAATTATGTTACCAATATTCTATGTTTCTGTTCTTGATATTCCTTGATCCACTGTTTTATAAAATTACGATGATATACTCTTGCTAATGTAACACTGTAAGGATCTCTAGGATTGCTAGCTCTCAAATCAATGTGATGAGCACCTTCGGGAATAATCACAGCAATTGCGGAGGAAGACAAATTCCATAATACGCCACCACCTGACCATGGATCTATCAATCCATTGCTAAATAAAAGGAAATAAATTTCTCGTGTATCAGATTAGTTACATTATTTATCTACAAAACTTACCTAAAAACAATATTAGTCGCGGTTGAAAGATTCTTACAACCATATTCTTTACAAGCCATATATGGTTTGGAACGTATACCATATTTCTTAAAACATTCGTCGCTTATCTTTTTAATATCCCAAGGTTCAAATCTAAACATGTCGTTAACTCCATCGCTACAAAGGACCGTAACAATTTCACTGCATGCTTGATAATCCCAAGCATCGGCTCCTAAGTTTCCTGAAGTATTCGTTGGATCCGTACAAGTTGCTTGACCAGTATAATTCGTGAAAATACTTAATGCTTTGTACAATGCAGTTAACAATGGTTTTCCTGTTAATGACGAGTTCGTTAAATGACTGCAGAAAACCTAAAAAGAATAAATAAACAAAAATAAATATCATAATATTAATCTATTCCTCGCATTCATTTTTAATTAGATCACTTTTGTAATCACCACCATAAATAATTTCTTCTTACTTTTACAGGATTGGGAGGCAATGGTACTAGAAAGTTAGTTTCGTACGGATAATTAACCATCGCGATATTTCCATAAACATCTTCCAAGAAAGCTTGTAATTCCTCAACGTGCGTTGAATTTTTAAGCGGCTTACATAATTTCCAATTGTCTGACAACCATTTTTTACCCTCGTCTATTAATAAAAACACAAAATTAAAATAAAAGTTAAAAGATATCAGAAAAGAAATATATCCATCAGTTTACCGTTCGACGTGAGATTAGTTATTACATTCCATGATCTTTTAATTAATTTCGGACACGCTTCATCTGCCGCACGATAACTGGACGTTGCTATGCGTGCAAATGATTCGCAAGAAGTAATACCAGTGAATTGTAAAATCGGAGCTGACGCTGCTATAGCTCTATAAATATATAAATATAATGAAATATCATTTAAAAGTTATTGAAGAAACTAACAACAGATAATATCCGAAGCTAAACGCGTAAACAAAAAGATAATAACAATGTTTATTTCTTCGTTTATCGTTTCTTTCTTTTCTTTACCGTTTAACGTGTTTTATCATCGCTATATTAATAATTTAATATAAGCAACTTTCCTGTTATAAATTAAACTATGTTATAAAGATTAATATGTGTAAGATTAATGAAGTAGCCGATAAAGCGAAAGAAAAATGATGTCTATAAAAAATAAATATGAATCATCGAGAGTTGTTATTTCTGAAATAACACACCCACCCTTGAACAATGTGAGGATATTTCAAACGCATCCATGCACTGAGCATACCGCCGTATGAACCACCGAAAACAATAACAGGACTGTGCTTTCTGACCTCATTTGATCTCAAATATTCGATAAGATCAACGTAATCAGCAATAGCTTGTTGGGAGGTCAAATATCCAGAATGTGCAGGATTGGTAAATGATTTATTTCCAAATGGCATGGATGAACCATAATATCGATGCTCTGCAAAAACCACCATTGCACCAAATTCCGGTGCTATTTCCCACATAAATCCCTGAAATTAAATGCTTGTTAATTTCTCTTAAATCAAATTAAATATGTAAAAAAAAAGTATAAAGTTTTATAATTACCGTATTTTCGGCGAAAACTTCGATATCACCTTCATTTCCCGTGTAAAAAAAAATAGGTGCATTGTTCCCGCGTCGCCATGTATCGTTAACGAGATATCGGATGTTAAATTTATCTTTTACTGCAAAACTAAAATGATCTACCTGCAAACAAATAAATAAATATATAAAAAATTATATATATATATATATATGTATATTATTAAACTCTGTATTAATTCTTAAGCCTTTGAACAAGAATGACTATTAATAAATAATATTAATAAATAATAATAATAATATATATAATAATATATATAATATATTACATTTGTAAATTACTAAAATTTGTAATTTACGAATATATAATTATATATATTAATATATAAATTAATTATAAATTAATTATATATAAATATACACACACACTTACAGGAACTTCAAAAGTTTTGATTTCGTATTTATATTTCGCGCCAAATTCATTGTTATGGTGTCCTTTAACCATTTGTGTTAAATGAAATCGATTAAATAAATTAAGTTGTAACGTCAATGGTGACAATAAAAATATCACAGGGACGATTAACGTCCATTTTTGTTTCATTATGACGAGTATTCTTGGTG
Source organism: Polistes canadensis (assembly GCF_001313835.1). Taxonomy (NCBI): domain Eukaryota; kingdom Metazoa; phylum Arthropoda; class Insecta; order Hymenoptera; family Vespidae; genus Polistes; species Polistes canadensis. The sequence continues at coordinate 392,488 of NW_014569590.1, forward strand.
AAGTTTAGAATGTAACTGATGTGATTCAGTACGTGCTAACACTTATAAATTGCGACAAGTAACTCAACTATCTTAGAAAATATACGATCTCTTTTTATCCATGGAATAACTAAAAAATTACGGTATTTAATATTAATAAAATATAAGCTTTGAATGTTAAAATATATTCTACGGGAAAAATTAATAATATTAGTCTTTTTTTAAATCTAGTTTTTATTTCTCATAATTAAATCATGTAAAGGAAATGCTTAGTTTGCTTGCATCAGCGCCATCTTTAAAGAAAGCTCTCGAAGGTTATCGAACAATCAACAACCTAATCTTAATTAGTCATCGATATGTACATATAGATGCATTTTTTCACTTTTCTCTTTTACTAGCTCTAAATAATATCTTTCATTTTCATCATTTTAATAAACCTAATTATACAATAAATTATATATATATATATATATATATATATTATACATATAAATGTGTCATAAGCTAATTAGATGATATTGAATATAAAACACAAATAAATAAACAATAAAATTGAACTTCTCGTTTAATCAGATGGGTCGATAAGAAAAGAATAGACGTTAACGTATTTTTTCAAATGATTGATTTCATATACATAATGATACATATAGAAAGCGATATATCCGTTCCTTTGTAAGATAAATAAATTTGTGGCCCTGAAAAGGGCCGATTAAATAAGCCAATGTCATTTTTACTCGTTTAACCTCCAAATCCATAAAGGGTTCTGCCTTGTCTTTTCAATGCATAGACAACGTCCATGGCGGTAACAGTTTTTCTCTTAGCGTGTTCGGTATAGGTGACAGCATCTCGAATAACGTTTTCAAGAAAAACCTTAAGTACACCGCGTGTTTCTTCGTATATCAAACCAGAAATACGTTTGACACCACCACGTCGAGCTAATCGACGAATAGCTGGTTTGGTAATACCTTGGATGTTATCACGTAGAACCTTTCTATGGCGTTTAGCTCCTCCCTTTCCCAATCCTTTTCCTCCCTTACCACGACCAGTCATTATAAATTGATTTTACTTTCAAAGTCTCGAAGATAAATCGCCGAACTACTCAAAACCTTATACAACAACTCGAATACGTATGATCCCGCAGCGCGTCGCCTTTTATAGATTAACCTAACATCCTTCCCCCACTATTTTATACTATGAACCAATCAAAATGAAGACGCGATGGGATAAAATATGTATATATATTATGTATATGCATATATATAAATAGTAGATAATAATCCTTTCTGTTATATGTATTTTGACGTAGTTATCTTTCTGTATAATTTGTTTCGTTTTCTTTTATTTTTTTAACTTTGACACGATCTCTATATTATACAGTAACTCGAAGTGAATCTTTTAGTTCGTAAATCGACTATTAGAAAATCACCACGAAATAATTTGGGTCTAAATAGACGTTTATTTAAAGAGGTTCAAAAAGTCCGAAAGCCACGGTATCGTTCTGCGCCTGGTTCTCTCACACAATTCGCGAAATTCGTCATTATCTATATAATATCTATAATATATTTAATAGATAGATGAAATATGTTTTTTTACTTAATGAAAATTTAAATTTTTCTGTTAAATATATAAAGTTTCTTTATTATGATCGTCGACCAATGACGTGCAAGAACTTCTCTTACTTACTGCTGATTGGCTCGCTATTTCTTATACACAGTCGTCATTTATTTCGTGTTGAAGATCTTTTTTGTTATTTATTATATTCGAATAATATGTGAGGAATAAGTATATATGTTCTTAACATAAAAAAATAAAAATATAGTCAATAAAGTATTTTTTTTTAATCACTATCTTCGTATCGTATTAACATTGAATACGTGGATATAAACAAACTAAATATTACACTAAATTAAAATCATGTTAAATATATGTAAATATCATTTCAATTAAAGATAATATGTATATGCAAACAACATTTATTGTAATACTTGTATATATACAATAATTTATATAATAAATATTTTAGAAATTTTAAACCTAGTAGAGACCAATAAAATCAATCGATTGTAGTAGGTTAAAAAACCGAGCCTTTAAGCTGGCATCCGGTCATTTATCTCGCAATGTGGATTAAAAGTAATATCTAATCATGGAAACTTAGTGCTAATATCAAACATATGATATTGTGTATTTTTATCTTTATTTTTTTCACTGAATAGGTAAGAGTATGTATACACGCCATATGTGTTTATATATACACTAATTTTTTTTTATCTTTACTAAATAATAAATTAATTACAGAAAATTAATTTATTTAAGATACTACTTTTTAATAATCTCAAAATATATAACAAACAATGTGAATTATTTAGTAATTAAATAAAATATTGTATGAATTACAGGATAATATTATATATATGAATAAATAAATAAATAACACAAATATGAGTTGCCAGAAAGGAAATACGAAACGGTCCAGGCCTCAGAAATATAAAAATCAAACTGTTTTTAAGAATGATCTGCATGACAAATCTCACAAAACTAAATTTATTAATAACATAGAAGTAGCAAATGTATGCGAAAGATGTAAAAAAATAATTGAGTGGAAGATTAAATACAAAAAATATAAGCCTCTCAAGGCACCAGCTAAATGCACTAAGTGCGAAGAAAAAACAGTTAGGCACGCTTATCATACAATGTGTCTACCCTGCTCAAAAGATCATAAAGTTTGTCCTAAGTGTTGTGAAAAGCGTGAAATAATAGAAGCTAAACCAAACAAAGAAGAAATTATGAAATTGGATGCGGAGACACAGATGTTCTTGAAACAATTACCTGAAAGGAAACGAAGAACGATTATAAGATCTATGAATCGTAATTGTAACTATAATTAATATTCCAATATTTAAAGATTCTATACATATAACTATATTATACATATATTTTATTTCATTTAGGTAACTCAAAGAACATTGATTCTAAAACTACTAATGATGAGAACGAAGATTCAGAAGAAAGCGATGACGAAGAAGAGAACGAAAAGAATACAGAAAAATCATCTTTAAATAAAGATTTAAGAGTTAAGAAAGATCATTGTAGTGATGATTTTACTGATAATTCGGAAGATGATTTTAGCGATAATTTGGAAGATGATTCGGAAGATGATGTGATAAAAAATTAAAAAATGATTTAAATTATAATCTGGCAAATTATAATAATTTAGAGTAGATCATATGAATAATTATAATTTGGAAGAGTTATGTAGATATTTTATATTTTAAAAATATATTTGTAAATTATAAATTGTATTATTCTATTATATTAGATTAAATTTCTTCTTTAATCATAATTATAGTATTATATTAAATTATTTTTACAATACAGTTGACAATAACTACTGTGAATATTGCTACATATAACTCTATACTAGATTCACTATAGTCTTATATGATTTACTATAATGTACCCTTATATGTAAATTTTTTATTTTCATTTTTGAAAATCTTTTAAGTTTTATGTATTTTTACTTTGCATTTTTTTTTTAATAGAAATTTACTAACAAATGGAAAACGTAGAGAGTAAACCCAAAGTTGATTGTCTAACCAGAAGTATATAAATTAAATTCATTTATACATTGTAACAATAACCTCAGAACATTTGTTATTACTAAATGTTTTAACTTAGGTCCTGGACCAGTTTATAAATTACCATCATTAGTTGGACATGTTGGACATGATCCATCTAAACGTAGAGGTCCAGCATATAGTATAAGATATTATGTAGGATTAGAAAAAGAATCAGTTGGTCCTGGTCCACGTTATAACATCCAGAAATTAACAAAGTTTGGAATAGACAAACCACCTGCATATACGATAGCCATTAAATATGCTGATCCAAGTAAAAATATGAAATAGATTAATCTGCAAATATATATGCTTTCTAACTATAAGAATTATATATAAGATACATTCAATATTATGGTTAAATTAGATGTAATCTCTTATAGTTTTAGATTTAGGGCCAGGACCTGGCGCATATTCGCCTGAACAATGTCTACCAATGAATCATAGTCGTAGAGCTCCTGCTTATAGCATCAAATCTAAAGGTCAAGCATTGCAAATTCTTGAAGGGCCTGGACCAAATGCTTACACAATACCAACATGTATAGGTTCTAAAATACCAGATAAGAGAGCACAAGCTGCTTATACCATGTGTGTATATTTTGTTATATTCAATTAATCATAATTAATTCTTTTATTTTTTAATAAATAATATATTATTTATTTTCAAGTGGTGGGTATTACGAACCTCCATTAGAAACTTTAAGTCCAGGTCCAGCGGCTTATGCGAATCTTGATCCAAATATTGTAAAGAAACGCAATCCAATGTACAGTTTTAAATGGCGTCACGAACTTCCTGAAGATTATCTGAGTCCAGGACCACGTTATAATCCTACTTTTAATACTGGAAGACGTGCTCCTAAATTTTCGTTTGGTGTTAGACACAGTGAATGTGCAGGGAATCCTATTACGAGTTTAGACGAAGATTGAACGGAAAGAAGAATATGCACGCGCTTTTGCGTTGATTGGATCGACGAGATTTTGTACAAATTGTATAATAATTTTATATGTTTTTACACCTTGTGTTTAATAAATGTGATGTGTCTTCAATCAGATATGTATATTCCTATTTAATTATGTGTATCTACGTATATATACATGTATAAATGTGTATACACAAATTTGGTAGATCCAATCGGACTGTCAATTGTTTTTTTTCTTCTAATCAAAATGAAGTTGACATAATTTCACATAATTTCAAGTTCAATATTTTCACTTTTAATAGATAAAAATTTTCCTGTAAAATATGTAAATTAATTTGAAATTTATAACAATGCCTCCCAGGGCGGCTAATGCCGCGAATAAAGCCGGTGATATGAAAAAACCTGCTAAGACAACGGATGTATCATTTTGCGGTGTATCCAGTAAGAATTCTATTTGAAGATATTAGATTTTATTTTACATAGCGGTCGCATTAATTTTCTAAACATTGATTAAAACAAAGCTCCAGGACCAAAATACAAATTGAAAACGCTCGTTGGTCACAAAGACCATTGCGTCTCGAAGTATAGAAATCCGGCATTTACATTTGGTCTGAGAGAAATCTCTGAAGATCTGTGTAGAAGTCCTGGACCAAAGTATATGCTTCCAGGATTGAAACCAAATGGCTTTAAGTTTGGATTTCCTTTAAAAATCACTGGTAATTAATTTCATAGCTATTTGAGTATTTTCCTTGTACTTATCGAAAGTATATTATAGTATAAAAATTGTCTTATTTTGGTGGATTACAGATAAAACTGTTAGTCCTGGTCCGAAATATTCTTTACCATCTCCTAGAAGCGGTCCTATGTTTTCTCTAAAGTGGCGCACAGATTACAAAAAAAGTTGTGTAACACCTGGACCTTATAATGTCAAGCACATCTTTCATGGACCTAGTTTTAGCATGTAAGTGTACACTAATATACTTTTTCTTATCTAATTAATTATAAATTCTGTATAATTTTATTTTTACAGAGGATTAAAAATTCCTGATGTTAAATGTGTCGGTGGACCTGGACCTTCTGCGCCATATAATTTGGATATAATTAAACCAGTATCACCAATGTTCAGTATAGGTCTTTTACAATCCTACAAAGACATTTGTCGGAGTCCAGGACCTAAATATAATCCTACAAAATTAGATCTCTCACCGCAATATTCTTTTGGAGTAAAACATAGTGTCTGTTCACCACCGAACATTACTGAATGTGACGATCGTTGTTAGAACATCGATTTATCTGTTAAATTCCTTTATCCATCTAAAGGCAGAAACGTTAGATTAATTTCTTTAGAGATTTTTCCGCTTATTTCTTTCCAATACAAGACCACCGTTTGTGATTCTTTAGGTTCAACATTAATCGTTGTAATAGGAACATTATTTCCTGAATTAGTTGACTCCACTGATGATGGTTCAAATAAAAAATTGATGCAACGCATAATACAAAAGTAAACCATTTCGATTAAACTGATTATACTAAGACCCAAAAATAAGCTACATATACCTCCATAATTACCTATAAATATATCATGATAAATAATAATAATAATAATAATAATAATAATAATAATAATAATAATAATAATAATAATAATAATAATAATATAAAAATAATANTAATAATAATAATAATAATAATAATATAAAAATAATAATAATAATAATATAAAAATAATAATAATAATAATAATAATAATAATAATAATAATTTGGAACTTAATGACGCATTACAAATTTTTTAACACTTACTCATTAGTTCATACCAATAGAAAAGCATATCTTGTCTTATTTTTGTTGTTCTAGGAGATCCGAAATAGATATGCACTAAACTGTGATTATTGATATAAGTTCTTTTTCTATTTAAAATAGATTTCAATTAATTTCATTATTTCTATTTAACTAATTTTTTTTTCACATTTTTTCGTATTACCTATTCCAAGTTAAATATGGAATATTTAATGGAATATCGCTGGTGGACACAGTATACGTAATGTCTTCACAAGATGGAAGACAATCGCAAGATATGCAGCAAGATTCTACTGGAATCTTCGTATTGTTAAATGGTACCATCAGTTTTTCATTTCTAGGCTTCAGATTTAACCATCTCTCTTTAATGTGAACATATAATTTAAATAAATTTAAAAAAAATTAACAAATACACATGAAGAAATTTTATTTACAAACCTTTATATTTCTTTAAACACGTTAGATCTTTGAGATTGCATTTTCTTATATTACCTAAAGAAAAACACCCAAACGAATTAATTTAGATATTTGTTATTTATATTTATTAATAAATATTTTCTTACCCATATCGGGAGTAACTGGATAAAAGAAAGGAACGCATTTGCAAAAGGAGATAATATCTCGTGTACGACAATAAGATAAACAATCCGTATACGAATAATATCCCCCGAACGTGCGTGATTGTTCCGTGCTAAATAAACAATCTCTTTCTTGTATATCATAGTTTATAACATCCTGTAAGTAAAAATAAATCTATTTATTTTGAATTTTGATTTTATTAATAATCAACTTACTGGTATGGAATAAAAGGAGACAGCGTCTAAATTCAAAAACATTTCTACTTTCGGTGGAACGAAGATTTCTCGTACTCCACCGTTTAGTGCATTAGGATAATCAAGAGATGAATACACCAATATCTACAACAAAATTGTATCTTAAATTTGTATTGAAAAAATCCTAAGATGTAACATACAATTTTTACTGAATTTTACTTTTATTAACATACCTTGAAACCCTGTATTGGTAAAAGTTTGTAAGCATAATCGTATAACTGAGGATTTAATAATACAGACAATCCATATTCTGAACCAGCTTCTTTAGAACGTTTGATCGTTTTGGATGTAAATATGAAAGAATCTTTGCTGTATATATATATATCAAATATTTTGTAAATATTAATTTAAATTTTACAGGAAGAATATTTAAATAAATTAAACTAACTTGTGTAAATCAACGCGTCGTGCAGAATTAAAAGTACAACAATAGCCATTGTTCGTTATTCTTAGAATAAAAATTTCATTGCAATCTTGGTCTTTGCCGTTCCAAGAACACTGTCATAAAATTGATCTACATTTTGGTAATAGCTACAATAAAAATTAAAAAATAAATATACATTAAAATTATACATTTGTATAAATAATATTAATTTTAATACCCTTCTCATTAGTCTGTCAACATTATAGTCGTTGTATCCTCGTTCAAGTATAGTGTGCAACAAATAAGTTTCTTCTAACTCATCCTCATCGATATCAAAGTGATAAAGATTTCCCAAAGTTGTTATCAGATTAGTCAATTTTTCCACAGTCAAATTAACACTGTATTGTATTGTTTTAAATTCTAAACTATAATTTAAATAATGAAGTAATTTATATAAATTATTAGACAATTTTTATTTAATCATAAAATATGCATACAGTTCTTCCGCAAGATCGATGGCAGACAATAAACTTATTTTATTGATATTGCAAATAGATATCGCTGGATAATTAATTTCTTGCATCGGATATTTATCGGTTTCTACAGTGGCTACTGTAGGACTATCTTGAAATTCCAAAGTCGTTTCAAAAATTATAAATGACATGCCGATTATTGTCACTATGTGGACAATTAAATAAACAATTCTAAACAGACATATTTTTAATTAGTAAAAATATGTAATTAATGATAATGCAAAATAAAATGTATAGTAATTAAAAAGCCCTATACTTCTCTACAGGACGTTGATAAAAACGTAGATTGTTCGCGTAATTCAAATTGATCCTTTCGAATAACAAATCTATAATTGTTTTCTTAATAACAGATAAATTTTTGAACAATTTTAACGTATGAAGAATTTCAATAAATTTCCATTTCTTCTTATTGTTAGTTAAATTAAATACTTTCATGATGCGTTAGAAGCGAAGTGATTTCTCTTAAACAAACGAATCGTTGAACTTCTTGCATGAGTTGTTTAACTGATTGTGAGCTACTCTCTCGCTGCTTTTTATTTATATAAAATTAATAGAAAGAAAACGTGAGATACAATATTGTGAGTAAATTTCATATTTGCGTGTATTAAAACAATTAATGATAAACAAAATGAAGCAAAAGAAGACAAAGGTTTGGTCACGCAAATAATTTTTTAAAATTCATTCATATGGGTTGTTACCGTAATCATTTATTTTATTATTAATGTTTCATATCACTTACAATGTCCCCATTTGAAAATCGAGTTACAAGAATCTCGATCGATTTTCGAGATAAAAGGACGCAAGAAGGAGTCTCTTTCGTTGATTCAAACTTTTTTTTTTATCATATTTAAATATATGTATCGATAAATTTGCTTTCTCGTGTCCTAAATACAACTTTTCATAATAACTCGCCTTTTCGATTTGGAATAGAAATCGTGTAGAAAAACCCAAAAAGATAGAGATAAATATTTGCAGATACTATCACATTGTTGATCGGAATTACTTAAATAAAATATAATAATAATCATAATAATATATGCAAAAAAGTAATGGATTGAATTACGGTTATATTTGTATAATTGAAAATGAAAATCATAATTTGATAATTTAATAATTGCATAAATTGTAGCATGCATATGCAACACACGAGTATACTCGTGATTGATCATCAATGTGTTAATTAGTTTCAAGATTACGCTCGTGTACAATTTTTTTATTTTTAATTAACCAGACGAAGCACATTATATTTCATAAAATAATAAACGATGTACAAATACGTAAGTTTCATTTAAATTTAATTCGAAGTTCGCAGAAAAATGTTGATAAAATAATTTCAACTTAAATTAAATTACATATTACAGAATCTAATTGAATTTTTACAAAGCGAATGATCGATAATTTCGTAAATTTCATGATACCTTAGCACAATAAAAAAATACGATTAAAACTTAACGATTAAATGAAAGAAAAGTCATAAGAAAAGCATAATTAATTTTAACGACGTTTCATCTATCTTGTTCATTTTCTTATTTGTTTTCTTCCTTTTTTTTTTTAAATATATTTGTTTACAGCAACATGCACAGTTGTGCTACGACACGGGTATCTTTGTGAAATCAGCACGATTAGATGATCTTGAACTAACGAACTTATTTAGTCTTAAACGATTCGTATAAAAAGAAAGGCACGATATTTTGTTTTTTTTTAAGGATCACCGATGGTTTGTCACTATCTGCATGTAAGTATTACATTTGCAAATACATTACATACATACTATTACATGTATATGTAATTACGAGTTTTAAACGTAATCGTAGTTATATCGGTGCCATTGGACGAATGCATACACATACATATTATTACATGTACAGTAGAACTTCCAGTATTCGAATAAATTGATAGACATAACTGTATTGGATGAAGAAATTCTCTTATAGTAAAACATTAATTACATTCTAACAATTTTCATTTTACTTTCACCATTTTTCAGTTTATAAAATATTTTTTGTATTATTTTAACACTTGATACCACACAACTCTTTTTCGATGCCATTAGACGTAAGTTGAAAAAGTATTAAATATCAATTTCATACTGGAACAATAAGAAAGATATAATATTGTATTAAACAGTCGTTGATTATTTGTTTTCATATTAAATGATACAATCAGAAAAATATATATACACTGTTCGGATAATAAAGCATTTCGATAGTGGACCACGCGAATAGTAGAATGTTCGAATACTAGATTGTCGGATACTGGAGCTTCCACTGTATTTGTTTGTCAATTGAAATCACCAAAATGAATTCACTAAGAGATATGTACAAGAACAATATCTGTCACATACATATTTATATATATTCATTTGTATTAAAGTCTAATCGTGCTGCCTGAATTCTTTTTTTTTTCACGGATTTTTCATTCTTCCAAATATTTGTTATTCTTTAACGAATGTGAGAATTAGAAAGATTGTGTATTGTGCTTGTTCTTGTTTTTTTTTTTTTTAAATACATATTTTTTTGGAAAAGGCGATCAGATCATTAATCGTTGAATTATTAGTATGATAATTGTTTGAAATCGACAATAGGTGATTAAAACCCTTTGCACTCTTACATGTACTGTCATTTTATGGCTAATTGTAAGTTGTTCGAAATTCCTCCTACTTATCTCATTCGTAGATAAACATGTATAAGTTTGATATTAATGGTATATGTTAGAAAGTTTTACCATTTAGAACACATATGTTTATATTCAAAACTTTTTAATATCCCTTTCTCTTTTTTGTAAATAGATGCGTGTGATCTGGTTATCATGGAAATGATCGAAGTTTTTAAATTTAATTTTTACGAACATGTTAAATTGTCATGTTTCTCGTTTATTAAAATATTTCAAGATATTTTGATTTGAATTATTTGAAAATTATTTTCTTTTTATAACAAGAAGTACAAAATAAAGTGAATATATTTTTATTCTTAAGAAAAATAGTTTTTATTTCATTAGAAAATTTTTTAAATAGCGTATATGACAAGATATTAAAAAAAAATGTTTTTAATGAATTTTAAATCATTTTCATAATCACCAGTTAATATACGGATATTGATATAGTTATATATAATTTTTTATACTATGTTTTAAGTATAATAAATGAAATATTTTGATTTTTCGTCGAGTGAGAGAAGAATAATTGTCGTAAGAAAATAAATGAGTACAAAGGGTCGTGTCTTGGATATTTTTCACGAGGTAAGGTATTTTTTCTTTTCCAAATATTTAAAACACGACGAAAATGCGTAGAATCGCGTAACGACTTATTTTGATGTTTTATTCGTTGATCAAAGATATTTGATAGCTGAAAAATTACTTATATGCGTGTCGAATATCTTTGTATCTTACGATTTAAATTACATATTCGATTATCTGTGTTTTATTTTTGTGTGATAATTTCATATTGAATCATACGCTCGTAAAAAGTGAGTATAACACGTTCGCATACGTTGTATTATATTTTTTTTCTTGTTCATACTTCATTTTCATACTTTGTTATTTAATAATATCATTTATTTCAACAATTCAAATGATATTTTTTTGTCTTTTTTGCGAAATTTAATGAAAATTATATATCAAACATTCATAGAGGGAGAGAGAGAGAGAAGAGATCTCTGAATGTAAGTAGAAAAATGTCTATATCTCACCAATATTATTACTATTATTAATATTATTATTATTTAATATTATTATTAATTTTCATATACCGAATAAGTTAACAATTTCGTTGTATAGATCAACGAGCATACGAATTTTCTTATAATTAAAATTGTCTTGTAAGCTAATGAGATATATCATTCATATAAGAAGAAACGTGTAAGTATGTGATTTTATTGCGTGTTACACCCACGTATATCTTCAAAAATTGCTTTTCAATAATGTGCTTTAATCAACATAGCACGATTTTATTATTTATAAAAGCAAGATCGATTTATGAGATTGATATTAATTTATAAATCGTTACTTCCAAGTAATTTAATATTTTAATACAACAAATTTTTATATTTGTTTTTACATATTTTATGTAAATCAAGAAAAAAGTAAATGAATATTTTAATCTCATAAGCCGAACCACTAACAGTCCTCGTTTTTAACAGTTTTTTTGTTTTTGTTTAATAATTTTAACATTCGGAATTTTTCCCAAGACATATATATATATAATAATTTCAATATAATCGAATAGTAAATAGTAAATAACGTATGCGTTTCAACCACACACCTATAATGCACATTAATGCTATTATTATTACTTCATCAGTGCTTATATGCTTTAATATTCCACATTTGAGCATATATAATAATAAAATCATGTGTCATTATGACTAGTCCTATTCGAATTAATATATATGATACTGAACCAATTTACCTAGTTGATTGTGATATTATTGAAGAAATTATTGTAGCTATTATATGTATACGTATATAAGTATATTTACAAATTACCATATTGCCATATTTATATTATTACGTTAACAAGAAAGAAATTTTATTACCAATAAATATTGTCCTTTTAAATAAAGTAAGAACGTAAATATTGCACGTGTGGTAGAAAAGAAAAAAATGTTTGCCTAAAAATCATTTGTAAAAATAAAATTGAACTCAGGCGAATATCGAGAAATGCACAGAATATTCTAAAAAATATACAATTTGTCCAGCGGCGCATTATCTCATGGGCAAAAAGAGCAATTGCCTGCCAGTCCTCTCCATCAACAGAGAGCCCCTCAATGTCATACATGTATAATTCTATTTTATTTGTAATCAAATTATATCTACAATTATTATTATTATTTAACTTATTGCATGGGTAAGAGTAAACGAGAGACATGGTATTTCTCCTCGAAGAAAAATTCAACCTTATTCATAGATTCCTAAATTCAAATTTGCTATGAGATTCTATGAAGCTATAACGCGCCGCTGATTTTGTCGCATTGCAATATTTATAAACGTACTATATGTATAATATAAATGGCATGGCACTTAATTTTTTTAAGTATACAAATACATTAATATTATGTACAAATGAACATTTACAAACTCTTTTGAAAAACTATTATGGATACTAAGAAACCAGTGTTTCAAGTTAAGAGTTTTGTTTTTATGTAATCGTGCTTAAATAATATGACACATATTAAATATTAATTATTTCCTTAAAATATTACGGTCATATTTTTCGGAAGCACCAACAGCAAACATTATAAGTCACACATCATTCCATAAATATAAATTAATTGGATGATGTAACTCACATATTGGAGCATTAACTGTGTTTTCTTTAACTATTTCTTCTACATTTGTACGTGACATTGATGAAATTTAATAACATTTTGTTATGTGTGTGACTTTAGAATGAAAAAACATTAGTATTCTGATAATATATCTCAACTAAAAGATATAGTAAGTATATTAAACAGTATACCGTAGGATACTTATAAAGGAACACTATGAAGTACTGAATAAAATAAAATAAAATAAAATAAAATAAAATAAAAGAAAAGAAAAGACAATTAAAATCAGAACATATTATTTAAAATGAGTAAAAATTAAATAGCATTTTAGTGTGTTAGAATATAATTGATATATATTCTAAGCAATAATTCCCAAGCTTTATCTTCACTCTTAAACACTTATAAGCTATACACAATATATTTTCGTCTATATAAACTAGGCAATTTAGATGCAGGTATCAAAGTTCCTTTAAATAGTTGCAATTGTACTAACGCAGATTGGCCTAGTTCCTTAGAACATATCTGCGTGATATGGTTCGCTTATAATGGTCCGTGAAGTCCGAGTCTGACGCAGTAGAAAGTGCGTGTTTATATAAGGCCCTAAATATATATATTTCAAAATACGTTTAAAAGTATCCGGCAGTAAAGACAATAAAGCTGAGAATGACAGTAGTTAAGTCAATACTAATTCTTATCTTTTTTTATTATAATGTCATCTAATTTTAAATATTAGAAAAAAATGAAATCAATAAAAAAAAAAGAAGAAAACGAATTAAAACCGGCACATCTATTCTAGTCCTGTTATTTTCTTAAATAAATAAAATTACATAAAAATTGTCTAACGCGTGTAATCTTTGATTTTTTTCTTTTCTCTTTCTCTATTTTTTATACATCATTTTAATGTTCAATAAATATTTGCAATGTTTACATGATTCCTGCTTAAAGCTTTCTAAAAGTTATTTAGTTTAAAAAATCATTCTTGTACATATGAAATAAAACACTGTAAATACTAAAAATTAAAATTTCAAATGTACAGCAACACTAAAAAGTGTTTACAACCATAAGAAATGTTAATAGCGTTTTATAATATTATATTACTGTTTTATAGCGCCAGCATAAAATGTATATGTAATAAACATTAATACAATAATTTCCTAAGTACAAATTAAGAAGTATAGATTTTTACTATGATCAAATGAAAAGATCTCATAAATGACGATAACTTCTTTTTTGCTATTTTTCTTTTTCTTTTTTTTTTTTATATAAAAAGACTTAACAATCGATACTTGTTACAGATTTACGGTTGACATTGTATCATCAAATAGGCACAAAAAATTGATGCCTATATTTAGTGAACTCATATAGCTTAGTTCACGGAAAAATACCAAAAGTGCTCACGTAAAAATATGAATTCTCAAAAGTGTGCTTTATCTTAGAAATAAAACGTATAATGTGCATTTTAATGTGAACGTATTTAAATATATTAAATGGCATTATTATTATTATTATTAGCTGATAAAACATGAAAAAATGATTGTTCACTCACTCGCACGGCAATCAATCTAAAAACTAAAAGATTTTGCAATATGCAAAATTCTTTTTCAAAGCTTTTCATGTTTATCCTTTGCGCTGTTCATGTTATAAATCCTGAATTCTCTAAAAAATAATGAGAATTCAACGATTTATTGTATAAATTCGATTTACAACTAAAAATAAGATTTTCTATCTAAGATACTTAAACTATATAGCCTCATTTTATCGAATCGCATGCAGTACATACACCATATAATATATGTAACGTGCAATCGGCATTTTGGATTATCTTAACACATAGTTTCGGAAGCTGGTGCTGGTACCGTACTCATATTTTTATCGCTCGGATCGGGTGATTCGGGGTCTCTGATCGCAGGTGGCCTTGAAAGTGTCTGTTCTATTTCTCTAGTAACGCTGATCGTAGGAGGTGGTCTACGAGAATCTTCATCAATCGCGGAAGCTCTTCGCAATTGACGATGCTCGTGAGATATGGAAAAGAAGTTAGTAGAGACAGCACCTTCTTCAGCTGGATTACTGGATTCGTCGTCATCTTCTTTGTAACGTCGTTGTATTAAATCTTCCATTTGTTGATAATCGCATTCCTCGGCATCCCGTAAATGTTCGTTTTCCATTTGCCAAGCCATCTCGGGATTGTTCATTTCCGACATATTTCTATTCCTCGACAATGGGGGTGAAACTGGTGGCGTTCTTGGTGGACTAAGAAGACCGCAATAACTTTCTAATTCGTCGGTTATACTGGTATATTCCGCACGCATCGCTAAAAGAATGGATCTTTGAGTACTCCCAGCTGAAGTTACGGAAGATGGAATCACTGCAACGCGTGGTTCCGCCCAAGTAACACCTCTTTGGATATTTGGTGGAGGCATTAGTACTACGTCATCAGATTCTGAACGAGTTCTGCTGTTCTGTCTGACTGGACGTTCGATTGAATCTTGTCTGGGTGGTTCTGAAGCTGGAGCTTCACTGCTAGCTTCTCTTTCTAATGATACTTCTTTTTTTATCGTTGATTCCGTACCACCTACTTCCTTGCTAACTTCGCTTTCTTGGCTCGTAGTAGTCTTGACGTCTTCTGGACCATTCTGAGGATCAACGATGCTTACCGACGAATCATTTCTTGTTAAATTTTCACGAGAAGTTATTGTTTCTGAATTCTTCAAAACGTCATCCTCCAAAGGTTGACCAATGTTTAAGAAAGTGGCGTCAGTTTGAGAACGCAAAAGTCGCTTACGTCGCAACACGAGACTAGGTAATTGAGTATGAGAATCAGCTTCTGAAAAAGCATCTGATCTTTCCGAAACTCTACGTTGACGGATGTCTATATCAAAAGTAGAAAGCCCTTCGTTGGGCATGTGAGTTGCCATGAAACGATGAATTACGCCAAGATGCGCCAACGTTTGTTCGCTTAATTCTTCCAATTTGCGAATACGAAATTCGACGGCCTAGAAATTAAAGATCAAATTTTTAATACATATATTTCCTACAATTTGTACTAAACATCGATCGATTAATTTCAATTACCTGAAGAGAAGCGTTCTGCGTATGCTCTTTCTTATCAATATCTTCTATTTTCTGATGCATATTTTCAACCCTTTCAGTAGTAATTTTAACGCGTTCCTCGGTAGACATTTGTAATTTAAGTTCCTGTTCACGAAAATATCCCTCAACGCAATCCTCTTCAAAATCATATAAACGTTCTAAATCGTCAGCCTCAAGAAATAGTTTAAGACCGTTATCGCACGTTTCACCAGTACTTCGTTTACCTCGAGTAAGGTGTCTTAGTAAATATTTTACTAATAGATATACATGGCAAACCGCGATAAGTGGTGGAGGTAAGACCGGCTTTTGTTCATATTCCATCACAACCGTAAATCGTTGAAACATCCATACTTGATGTGCAACAGCATTGACTTCGTTGAATATATTATTGAAAACCGCAATCAATAAATTGATTAATAATATGTTAGCAACTAAAAGGTACACGGACATAACTGCTGGTGTAATCCAACGACCTGGAAGACATTCTGGCATGCCTGGTTCATTTCCACAATCGGGATCTATATTGTCCGCATACACTTCTCCGTAAAGCATGAAATAAGGTTCCATAAAAATCTATAATCATAACAACAGAGGAAAATTAATGACCATGAAATAATTTTTTATAAATATTACAAATACAAAATACGTACATCACGGATTATTCGCCATTTTGGTTCTGTATTAGGATTTAATATAGCTTGTCTTGCTACTCCAAAGCTCATGAGAACAACTAGTAAGAGAACTACGAAATATATCATATTTTTTACCATTTTTCCCATCATTGTAACCAATGGACCTAGTCAACAACAATGAACATTATTAATATTATATAAATAATAGCTTATGTTATAATTAAATAGACAACTATAGATTACACATTTAAAATATTATTTTTTAAATAAGACGTACCTAAATATTTGTTAACCCCAAGAATATTAAGTATTCTTAAATACCAATAAATACAATCAACGCAATATATAACTCGACCTACGTCAAAAGTCGAATGACGAAATCTCAAAGCAAGACCAATTTGAAAAAATATTATAGCAGCTGCATCGCAAGGATTCCACATGTTCCAAGCCCAAACGCTAAATTTATGAGAGAGTTTTGCTGGCTCTGATGTTGCTATTTCACGTACTTTTTCGCATCCCAATGTGCAGATGTAAGATATCGCGTAGATCTCAGCTGCCGATGGGTTTTCACTCATTTGTATGAGTATACAGTAAGAAAATAAAAGTAAAAAGACGATATACGCTATCTGAAAATAAAATAGTCAAAATATTAAAGTAATATACAAATAAGAAATTAATAATCGTTTATACATATATAAAAAAATATATAATAATTTTTTAAAAAGACTCATATTAACAATACCATTTTAAAAAAACGTTCCTTGAATTTACTTACAGCATTGGCCCAAAATTTGGTAATTGGTGCGGTATAAAATTCATACAATTTTTTCTTTAATCGTAACGGTCTACTGTTTTTGTTGTCGTAGTAGTCTGAACGAATGCCATACGCTCGATGAGTTCCTTCATCGTTATCTGTCAATACTTTGCCATTTTCTTGGACAATTGTTTCTTTTACAATCGTCGTCGAATGTTCACTGCTAATTAAAGCCTACACACAAAGCACATTAAATGTGAGAAATTTCAATTATTTTTTTTTACGAAATAAAACATTACATATTTCATGATAATAATTTTCTAGACAATTATCTTTTTTTCTGTTTTTTTTTTTTTTTCGTTGACAAAGTAGCGAGGCTTATATGAAAGTTTGACATATGAATAGACAAAAATTACATAAAATATTCAATGAACAATATTTAAAAACGAATACAACATATGAAGTTATTAATAATATGCATTTATGATTATAAAATAGAAGATGGATAAGATAACAAATTACATTCTAAGATTAGAAAGTTATCTAAAATAATAGACAATACTTAGATTTTTATTTAATATGCAAGGTATGAAGGGTGGTGATAGAAATGTGACACAAAACATATTTTCAGAAATTGAGAAAAGGAGACAAATAAATGAAGAATATTTCGTTTCAATTATTATAATGAATAGCAATGGATAGATTATTTAAAATAATATTATTCTATTTTTAATGAATTCTTATGTATAAAAAAACATTTTTAAAGGAAACAAGATTTATTCAAACAGGGCTTCATTGAAATATAAAACTCATTTGTAAAATAGTAAAACGAAGTATTTAGTTACACTAAGCATGCTAAAAGTACTCTCCAATTTCACCTAGCAGTTAGCACAGTTTAGTCATTTGATAATTATAAAAGAAATTTTGAACTCATAACAAGGAAGCTTGGAAAAAAATCTAAATAATTGTAAAATCTTACTCACATTTGAGAATAACAAAAAATAGAACAGAGTGCAAAATCATTTTGATCTCAGATAATATCATATAGGCTATATATTTTTAATTAATATTAATTTTAAGATAATTATTTTTTCTTCTTCTTAATTTCAAGTGTAGTATGCAAGTACCAATCCACATAATTTCCTTTAACTCTTAATAAGATGTTTTCACTGTATGTACATTTTGTTTTTTACTAGAAGAAAAAATTGATTGGACAAACAATTGATTGGAAGAGAGCATAACAGCGGATAAAATTATGCTTAACAATATGAAGGAACATATAAACAGAAGCAGCTAGAAGGTGCATCAGAAGGTGCATAATTGTTTTTAGAGAGAGAGAGAGAGAGAGAAAGAGAAAGATAGAAAGAGAGAATCACTGTGCTCAGGTTAGTATAAATATACCTTAATGCCTTGATGGCTGCTGCATTTGTTGCGTATGCTGAGGCTCCTGCGTAGATGTTTCTAAAAAATAATTATTATGCATACCCACATGGTCTACGTATTAACACAACTGATGAGAGTACCCTCTTAAGTGTGTTTTAATAACATATTTTTTTTTTCAAGCGCTTAGAAAATAGAAATACACTGAAAATAATACAATTACTCATTCAACATAATTTCTATACTCTACTACACATTAATAATACTGCCTATGTATATAATAATAATAATAATAATAATAATAATAATAATAATAATAATATATATACTATGAGCAATATGAATAACAAGAAATATTACTCTTATTGTAATAAAACTAAATTTGTTATATTACCTTCATTTGAGACATTGTTTTCAAGAAAATTTATAAATTCTTATGGCTCATTAAACAATTTTACAACACAACATTCCAATTAATACATTCCAAATCGCTCATATCAGGCATTAGTGACATTTGTAATAAATACTATTAAAGTTAAAAAACTGATTATTAAATTATAAGTGAGAATAAAATTTATTAATTAAAAATATCACTTTTGGAAAGTATTAAAGCCAAAATAATTTAAGAAATAAAAATAAAATTTAGAAATAATGTTGTATTTCTTATTTATTTAAATGATGAATTATGTAAAGCAATATTGGACCGTTTATTCTGACAATGGTAACATTTATGAATAAAATTAACTTACACCACTTTCATAATAAACGGTTCAATTTAATGATTACAAAAAAGGTATATTTATAAATCTGTATTAGTGAGTAACATTTCGATAATACGAGACATTATTTTGCCTTGTGAAGGAAAGATTTATCTTTCCCAATTTGAATAATAAATTAAAGAAATGAAAAAACCAAGTATAACTCAATGTTATTATAGTGCTACTTCAGTTATAAGCAATAATGTATTTTTGTAAATGCCAAGCTTACAGAAGCTACGTGTGCATCCTGTACAATATTGTAATTTTTAAAACCAGCCACCAGTGTTCTGAGTTCATAATTAGTAAGAAACAACAAATATTTTTATGATCATATTATGGTAGAATATAACTATTTCCTTTATAAATGTTAATATATATATGAAAAAAAATCTACATTTCAATTTCATGTTTAAAAATGATTAAAAAATGAAAGTTAATTTTATTTTATGAATGATATATATCCTTTCATTTTCGAACTATTTATGTAATAAGAAATATATATAAATATATGAGATTAAATATGTAAAAATGCATAAACATACTTTCGATAAGACATTTAGTCACACAGTCATAAGAAATGACTTGGACACAAGGCACTTCAATAAATCTATTTTATATTTACCTCAACATCCGGACCATTCGATGCACCATGTTCTGAGTCACTATCTTCCTTTTCATCTTCAAGAGCAATCAAATGTTCTTCTTGGGTTTGCGGCATTAATTGTAATTCTTCTCGACTTTTAAATTCCAGTCGTGATATATAAACAGGAAACAGTAAACCGAGAACAACCTTTATATAAAAATACAAGTTAAATATTTTTCTTTATGAAAAATTTTATTATAGAACTATTAATTAAATTCATTTTCATAATCACCTTTAAATTGGTATTTTTACGAGTTCGAAGACCACCCATCCATAAATCCGCTAAAATGATTTGACTACAAGGATGAGCTAAAAGTGGACGATGATTAGCAGTAACTGCAAGTGATAAACAAGTTTGACCAGACCAATTTTGAAGTTCGGATGTCAATAATTGTTGTGTTTGATCATCGTCTTGACGATAACAAAAGTCCAATAATTCCAGAGCTATTTCAATGATAAAATATATATCATTAACAATTTTTCATATTACTTATTTTTTTACTCTAAATAAAATTTAATTATTAATCATACCAATATTTTCAAATTCTTTTCCGTAACCACGTAACTCGTCGTAAACTTCCGTTTCAAGATCATCCTCAGCAGCTTCGTGAGCCATTGCTTTATACAATTTCAAAGCAACAAGTGCTTTAGCTAAAGCTTCTTCTCCGTGTTGCCACATCAACAATGCCATTTGTTGTCTTTTAGTCAATACTGCCCAAATAAGTAATTCGTTGAAAGGATAATCAAAAAGTGGTGTATCTCGATTAGCAGGAACAGTTTCGGCGAGCAAACTCATTGTCAAGCTGTCTGATTTATTACCAGATCCTGAATAATAACGAGTAGCAGAACTTAAAGCACAACTATTCCTATGCATATGTTGTTGTTGCCCACCAGATCTTTTCATTACTTTGGTATAAATAACACGAAACCTTCTACGTGTATATTGTGCACGATAAGCTCCACCCATGAGTTTGTTGATTACTAATCCAATATCGTGTAAGGTATACATGTATCCACGTGGAATATTAGGCCTTACATCTCGCAAAATATAGCCTAATGTATTCGAAGGACCTTCTTTCTAATTAACCAAAAAGTAAATAAGTCTTGACATGTATAAATGTTAATTGCAATAATAAACTAAAGTGATAGAAGACTTACTGTGTTATAGAGTTCTTCCAAACGAGGTATAGATAAGAATTTTCTCATGGATACACCATTTTCTAAAAGTAGTTTAACGAAATCGATTCTATCGTGCTGTAAAGCTTGCATCATAGCTTGTTCTAAAGCACCCGGTGGCCATTTCTGACCATATACAAAAATTTCACTACGAGCTATATCAACTCTATTCCATATTAAAGATAACGATAATTGTTCGGCTGGAGATAATTGTTTAGATTTGAATAATGCTGTTAATATTGTTTGATCCAATTCTTGTGGTCGATCTTGCGTTATCCTGAATACAGTTATCTGTAAATAATATTTTATTTTAATTATACTCGCAAATCGAATTTTGTTATAGAAAACTAAATTTTATTGAGCGTCTTACCAAATGTTTTTTACGAGTACATTGAAGTAATTCAGAGTATAATTGATTAGTTTGTTCAACAGAAACTTTAAAAGTGCGTTTGATAGTATCCAGGAGATGTTCTCTCATACTTTCCAACGGTCCTTCACCTTCTCCTGCTTCACTATCTCCTTCACTGGCATATCTACAAAATCAAATATATTTTTATAGATGAAATCATATCTTTGGATTAATTTGTTTTTAAGCTTCTTACTTGTGCATAAAAGCGATGAGATCAGCTGCACGTCCCGATCCATCGCAAACAACAACAGGAACTGGAGGAACATCAGTAACGTATTCCAATACCGAGCGTATCGTGTTTGTTCCTCCTTCAATTACTAATGCTACTACAGGTATGCTACTGTGTGTATCTGTACAAATAATTTTTTGTTATAAAATGATAAGTGTACATAAACATATATTACTGTATATTATTTTATTGCTAAAATACCAAATAAGCATATTTCTATCGTACTAGGACTCACACGGC
The DNA here is from genome assembly GCF_001313835.1 of Polistes canadensis. NCBI lineage: Eukaryota > Metazoa > Arthropoda > Insecta > Hymenoptera > Vespidae > Polistes > Polistes canadensis. The sequence goes on from NW_014569590.1 coordinate 415,105, forward strand.
TGTAGTTTTAAATTAGATATATATTTTTCTAATTTCCTACGCAACACGATTTCTGCTCCATATCGACCTTCGGTACCATTATCCACCAATAGAAAATAAGCATGTCGGTTATTCAAAACTGTATATTTTGTCCTAAAAAAAATAAAAAGATTTGTTAATATACAATTAAAAAATAATTCGTGTAGTAAAGAAAATGATTTTTTACCAAGGAGAAGAAAGGCAATCGTATGGTACTTCTTCACCACGTCCTATTAATTCGTGATTTTTATCTAAGACCCCCCATGGAGCTATACCTATGCTTACTACTCGACCTTGTCGTTGCGATCGTTCTAGCAATAAAGCATCACCAACTTGACGCGTGACTCCTAATATATCAATAAAATATCATTAAAAGTATTCATCTCTTTATAAATCACCATTAAAGAGTACAACAAACCTGTGTTTGTTCCTCCAGTAAAAATCCAGGCTCCAGTTGTTTTAGCAGCTTTCAACAAACCTTTGCGTAAAACTTTTTTCAGACTTGGCTGTAATTCGAAATTTGGTCGACCACCGTGAACCGTAATCAATAATTTAGGTAATCCCAAATTCCATTCTCGACACAATAATTGTACTATGGGTTCTGGTCGAGTATCGTGAGATAATCTTACATACTAAAAATAGATTTGATAAATATATTGTTGTAGTATTATAAAAATATATTCAATATTTGTTTAGAAATTTAATGTATGATTAAATTGATTATACCTGTGCTTTAGTTGGATGTGGCCCACCTTGAAATTCGATAGTACCATATGCATCAGTTGGATAAGTATGTGTATTTTTTCCTGGTGACCATTGTTCACGTTCTTTTTCTATGGAACCAGTGTTGGCATAACTTTGAACATCTGCACCAGTTCCGCAATGGTAAGTATAAGAGTAACCACAGCAACATCTGTAATTATAAATTATAATTACTAGTCTTTATAAGCAATTGATTACTTATTTGACAGAGAAGTTCTCAAAGAATATATTTAATGTTTGGGGCTATTAAGATTTGATATGTTTTATCAAATTCATTTAATTTTCTTACTTGACGATAATTTCAATACACGCTGTTGTATTGTATTTAATAATTATCTGCGTATGCTATAAAGTATGACATTCCCATAATACTTTCAGCATTTTCTCAACTAGATAACAAATATAAGATGATCAAAATTTAATTTGATGAAAGAAACAAGCGATGCAAATATTTGTAATAAATGTCACTCACCAAATGTAAAGCAAAGTATAAAGTAAAAAAACAAAAAGAAAATGAGTCTTCATGAATGAATTTGTATTTGTCGCAAAATTTAATGTATGAATGAAGTATTAATGCGTTTGAGAATGAATTGTATGATCGAAAGAAAGCAGTATACAAAATGACGATTAAAGCAGAATGCACTATGAAATCTCACCTGGAAGAAGTGATCACATCGTATTCTGCATTCTTATCTCCCTGTACTTCTGTGAACCTATAAACGGAATGAAATCAGGAAAAATAAATCAAATGGAAATGAATATACAAGAACACAATATTGAACGCATAAATAATTGAAGAAACTATAAGTTAAATATACCACAAAACACAATGTAATATAAATTAATTTATTTTTTTTTTTCTAAAGTTAAATAAATATGACATAACACAAATGGAACGCACTTTTAAATGTTAGTTAAATAAATTATAAAATAAAAATTATATTGATATATATTGAAAAAATAATAAGGAAATATTTTCTAATGCTACTGTGCATTGAAATGAAATATGTTAAAAATAAAAGATATGTGTGCATGAAAAATCTGACTATGATGTTTTGAAAATTTCTGATAATACAATAACCAAGGAAGCTACTGAAGCAGTTAGTAACAGCCAAGATGATGTAACACATTCTCTATTTCCCAGTTATTATTCTCTCTTAGATAAAACGATGTAATAAAAGTATATTAAAACAACAATTACGCAAATGATAATAAAATATTTTATTCGAAGAATGAAATATTTCAATCTCTATGATTAGTTATAACATCGAATTTAAAAAATAACTAGATTAAATGTAAAAAACACACTGAATAGCACACGCCACATATTTTCATTTAAAATGCAATCTATTAAATTCTTAATTAAAATAGTGGTATAGTTTACTCTACGTCGTATTAGAGTGCATTATCTTATATAATATATATACTTACAAAATATCTAAATGTTTTATAAGAAAAATATATTTAGTAATAGATTAAAAATACGTTACAGCCCACATACTTTTTCTTTTCTTTTTAAAAATAAATAAATAAATAAATAAATAAATAGATAAATTTGCTTTTTCCTCCTATCCTTCATTAAAGGGTGTTTCTTTATTCACCACCTGGGGATGCGCCACGTGGAGGTTATAGTCTCCTCCCGTGGACAGCCCACAATAGTAATAACAATAATAATAATAATAATATATTATTATTTAATTAAACAATATATATTATATATTATTAAAGTAGTTTTCATTTTTGAGAACTCTCAAATTAATATTTCTAATTATCAAATTAGAACAATAATATCAATGTTTATAGATAGAATTA
>NW_014569590.1:417781-436517 GCF_001313835.1 Polistes canadensis
ATGAATATAATAGAATAGAGAATGTATATATTCTTACCTATGTTCATCTTTAGCACTAGGAATAAACTTGGAACATTCTCTTTTTTGGAAAGCTGCTTCTATCCAACTGCGTTCGGTTGCCTGCAAAATAAAATACGAAGATATAATATAAACACGACTCGATTATTTAGACCTTAATATATAAATTTTTTTATTATAATATATATAAATATAGAATAAAATCAATAATTTTTTTATTCTCCTAGTCTTGAATAATTTATAACATGGCAATAGAGTACTTAGAGATAAAATACCTGAAGTAAATCCTTGTTTAACACAATATGAATGTAAAAAATAAATAAAAATAAAATAAAATGATAAAAAAAATTAAAAAAAAAAAACAAAAGAAAAATCCATATTATACCTTTGCCTTTTTTTTCTTGACTTTAGGAGTATTTGCACCGCAGATTACATTTCCAATTGCCATGATGATACATGGAAACGTAACTCTTGTGATCACTAAATCTAATCAGTCTATAAATTTGACAATACAAATCCAATTTATAAATAAATAATTAAAACATATGTAACATATTAAATCAATTGAAAAGTAATCGAAACAAAACAATCATACACATAAATTATCAAAACAAATAATAACAATGTAAAAGCAACGATTACAAAAAAGAGTATGAATGCGATAAGAAAAAAGAATAAATATCTTTTCTCAAAATTGCACATGCCATAAAGATAAGATAAATTAAAAGATAAGAATAATAGAGACTTTTGATGAAAGTACAATACTTCAGGAAAGATATTTTTTGCCATACGAATACGAATAAATAAATCTAACTATATTAATTTAATAACTATACATATATTTATAGTTATATATATATATATATAACTATATATGAAAGTATCCATTAATAGCTCTTACCATTCGATTAGATATATTCTTATCTATCAATCCTATGTGAACATAACGCTTTGAACATCCACGATAGATGTGGATATTTTCTCAAAGAAGTCATGAGAATCACATGATTTTATACTATGATATGGTACAATAATAATCAATCCACACTTCAATTCCAATTGATCAAAGACATGAAGGCTGGAAAAAAGAAAAACAAACCAACATCTTAAGTAATTATAAGTCAGAAGCATTATTCATTTACTATATAGTAACAGTAAAAATATATACAAAAAGTCTGAGATTTTTCTACAAGGCAAAGTATTCGGAGAGCTTTATATTATGTGCAGATATGTGGAGATATTATTTAAAGAACATTGTAAGTGGATGAAAGATATCCATACCATGGTGCATACTGGTACAAGAATGATTTACAATTTATGTTATAAATTTTAAATTAAGTTTTAAGTAACCTATTTTTTCCTTATTTTCCTGTATGGAATACATTGTTTTGACACTGTTTGATCGAAATTAAATATTACACAACAAAATGTAATTTTCCAAGAGAAATATTTCATGTTGTAAAATGAGTGAACGTGTATGTTTTTATTAACATTATTTTTTTTAATTGGCAAAGCAATGTTTAAAACATCAGATTTAAAATATAATAAATACGAACATATATTACGAATGATATCATCCAAATTTGAAATGAAACGGCGGGAAAAGAAGAACCTGTCATACCTGTTCGTCATGTGCCTTTAATGAGCTAACCTTTCCATATCGCATTAATTCACAAGATTTCACATGATTTGACACACATTTCTCTATATTTCTTTTTAGGGAAAAATCGAACTTATCGATTGGAACAAATTATTTATTTAAATTAAATCCTTGTAATTGCAAAAAAACGCATCAAATGTGTAAAGTATAATAAAAATGAAGATGCAAATGCACACACGTTTTGATCGAGTAGATAAGATTCTTCGCGTGAATCACGCGTGCATTTAAGGTATTAAGCAAATATTGAACATTATCGGATTTTTTTTTCTCTCTCTTTCTCGTTTATTTTACACTCGGAAAATTCCACTTTCGTCTATTCGGTTACTATTTTCGATTCGTTGCCTTGCGAATAAATTCAATTCACTTTATCCTACCAAACAATTAACACCAATCACCGACGTTTGTAGAAACGCTCACGATGCACCCTGATAATGTCCAAGTGCAAACAGCATTCACACACACACACACACACACACATATATATAATATATAAACTTTCTCTGGGTTCTCGGTTGATTTGTTCGGTTTTTTTTCTGTGCATTACCTCAACCAAAAACTTGATAAATTTATTTTTTTTTGTTACCTTTTTATCTTTAAATCTTATTCATCAGTCAAAATGAATTACCGTATTTTCTCTCTTTCTTTGAATTCTTCTTTTAAACACTATTTATATAATTTAATTCACACGAAAAAGCCTTTGAAATATTATCACATTGCAACCCTTTTATTGCGTGCAAAACTGCCCCCCTTTCGAATATCGAGCACGCTCCCCCGCATCGTTCTCGATAAACTAGGCCAAGATCACCTTTAACCTCTCCACGGTGTATTAATTCTATTGGCAATACTGCGAAATAATATTAAATACGGAAGAAATATTCTTGTTCTTTTATTTCCTTTTTAATCGATTACTTCCGGTTAGGAAGGAATTTTTTGTATTGATCATTTTTTTTCTTTTTCTTCTTATTTGTATATTTTATTTTTAATTAGAAATTCTAATATTTAAATAAGGTTATGTACTAGAATTTTTAATTCATTCAAGTTTTGTAATTGTAATTAAAATTACAACAATTTCTAATCATATAACATAATCATTTTCAACATTTTAAATAATATTTTTCTTTAAATTGAAATATTTAATATACATATATGATTTAAAAAATAATTTATTAGAATCGAATTCAACATCGAACATCAATGACAGTCCAGTAACATTTTCATATCTTTTTACTCTGGTTTTTCAGGAAATGATACTTTAGGTTTACCATTATTTTCAGATTCCGGTTTAGTTGCTCTATTTGATCTAAGAACAGCACCAGGACTTGGATACGGTCTCATTTGATAAAGTGGCCCTGATGCCGTAGTATCAGCACCTGTTTTAGCTTCATTATGTCTAGCTAACCCATCTGACCATTTTCCTCTATAGAATGTTTAAACAAAAATTATAATTTATTGTAAGGAATAAAAACACTATAAATGTATAAGAAAATACGTTTTTTTTATACCTTGGAATGTCGCTGTAAGATGCCGGATCCATAGGATCCAAAGTACGATCCTTTTTGTCTTTGTTTTCGGGTTTATCCAATCTTTGATGCCTTTTATTATCTGCACCTTTATATTTAACTCTAGTTTCTACTTTACGTTCTCTTTTTGGTTCAGTTTCGTCTATCTGTACATAGAATATATCCAGATATATAATACTGTGTAACATATTAAGATATAAAAGTAGAAACAACAACTATTTACTTCTGTAGGTTCTTGTTCACTTCCACTTTCATCGCTGGACAGATTATCATCTTGATCAGCTGCTTTGAGATGTAATTCTTCACGCAACTGAGATGCTGGTTGAGATATTTGACATTTAGGATGACCTGGTGGTAACCAAGCTACTAAATCCGATGACCAATCCCAATAATAATGCTGACCTCTATATTTTTATGTTAGCAAGATATAGCATAAATAAATCGTCTTTAATATATGTATTTGATATATGTTTAGAAAGATTGTAGTTTACTTACGATCCTGAGTCGTATACTGCTTTCCATGTTTCCGGTAAGGGATACTTCTGTATTAATCTCATTTGAAGTTTTAGGTATTTGTCTGATGGTTGGATTTGACCGAGTCCCCAAAACTCTTTACATTTTTTTGTACATTCATGATAAATATTATATTTATTAGGGCAGCCACTGTAACCCTGTAAAAAAAATATTGCTAATGATTTTATTATTAATAAACTTAAATTTTTCATTTTAATATCAAGCTTACCATAAATTTCTGTGAGATGTCAATTTCACTAATTTCATCCTTTGCATTATCATAATCCTCAGCAATTACTTCCTCGTGCACTCTCTTTTTTGTTTCTTTTTTTGCTGAATCTACAAATATAATAATAAAAAGATAATACAAATAAAAAATGAAGGAGAAGCTAAGAAAATTATATTTTTAATAATGAAATTTATATTTGACTATGAATATCAATTGTAAACAATTATTTTAAGTTAATATCATACCATGTTTTTCTGAACCTGATATAAGTCCACGTTTTGCGAGACGTGCAATCAAGGTAGCAGGTAATGGCATTGCGATTTTAAATATTACTTTTACACTTTTCTGTTAATAAATGTGTAAAATACAATTGTATCTAATGTTTAGGTTAATACCAATATTTGACAGAGTCGTAACAAAATTAATTGTCGCTGAATTAACAACATAAGAAATAAATGATTATAATTTCCGGTATAAGTAAATTGTTTAAATCACATTGAAAGATGCATTTTTACTTTTAATTATCACGTTTTTAATTACATATTATCGATGAAATACACGGTTGTTATGATCATAAATTAAAACAGATTAGTAGTTCCAAATATACTACTAGATGGCATTCTTTTCAATGTCGGTCCATGAGTCCTTTCATTCTATATTTATTTTATAATATTCCATAAATATTAATGAATAAAAAACTTAAAGTACAATTGTGTAAAAAAAATAATTAATAAATCATGACGATAATAGCAATATTTAGTCGACCTTTTAACTTAAATCGATTGTCACAATTAAACACGTGTATTTACAAGGTAAAAATTTTAACCTTACTATAATTGAATATAATAGATAAAATAATTAGATAAAATTTAATCGGTATTAAATTTACAGAAAAATGTTAGATTTTGGGCATCCCATGCAAAATTTGCTGAGCATAAACCTATTGAGAAAATTAGGAATATCGGAATATCTGCTCACATTGATTCCGGCAAAACAACATTAACAGAACGTATATTGTATTATACTGGACGCATAGAAGAAATGCATGAAGTAAGATATATAATTATTAAGTGTTATTTAATTTTTGATATTAATTAATATTTGATTCTATATTATGTTAAATTATTGTTACATAGGTAAAGGGTAGAGATAATGTCGGTGCTACAATGGATAGTATGGAATTAGAAAGACAAAGAGGCATAACAATTCAATCTGCAGCGACATATACATTATGGAAAGATCATAATATCAATATAATTGATACACCTGGGCATGTAGACTTTACCGTAGAAGTGGAAAGAGCTTTACGTGTTTTAGATGGCGCAGTATTGGTTTTATGTGCTGTAGGTGGTGTTCAGTCGCAAACTCTTACTGTTAATCGTCAAATGCATAGGTACAATGTACCTTGCTTGGCATTTATAAATAAATTAGACAGAATGGGTGCTAATCCGATAAGAGTATTGGAACAAATGAGAACTAAACTGAGACATAACACAGCTTTTATTCAATTACCTATTGGTTTAGAAAGTAATTGTAAGGGAATAATAGATTTAGTTTCTCAAAAGGCGTTATATTTCGAAGGCAATTATGGAGAAACTGTGAGGGAAGATGATATTCCAAAGGATATGAAAGTTGGTATGTAATAAACAATGTTTTTTTGAAGTTAATTAATTAATATTATTAATAAATATTAATAGAATTGTTTGTAATGAATTTACAGAAGTAGATGATAGAAGAGCAGAATTAATAGAACATTTGAGCAATGTCGATGACAATCTTGGTGAATTATTCTTAAATGAAATAAAACCAACAGAAAAAGATTTAAAGGATGCGATAAGAAGATCCTGTTTGAAAAGAAAATTTACACCTATTCTTGTTGGAACTGCTTTAAAAAATAAGGGAGTCCAGCCATTGTTAGATGCGGTTCTCGATTATTTACCTAATCCAGGAGAAGTTGAAAATTTGGCTTTTGATGAGAGTACTGGGTAACATTTATTTATACAGAGAAAAACTAAAACAAAATTAATAAATTATTTATAATAATTTATAACATATAACTTTTTTATTTGCAGGAATGAAAGTAAGAAAATTGTATTAAATCCGATGCGCTCCAATAAGTACCCCTTTGTTGGTTTAGTTTTTAAATTAGAAGTTGGAAAATTTGGTCAATTAACATATTTTCGATGTTACCAAGGAATGTTGAAAAAATCAGATATTATTTATAATAGCAGAACAAAGAAAAAGGTTTGCAGTATATGAAGTATTTTATGAAAATATATGTATACTTTGAATTATTAAGATTTAAATAAATTCTTAGGTACGTGTAGCCAAATTGGTTCGTCTTCATTCGAACCAAATGGAAGACGTTGATGTAATTTACGCTGGAGATATCTTTGCATTGTTTGGCGTCGATTGTGCATCTGGTGATTCTTTCACTATCAATCCAAAGTTACAATTATCTTTAGAATCAATTCATGTAGCTGACGCTGTTGTGTCTATGTCGATTCAAGTAAAAAATAACAAAGATCGTGAGAACTTTTCAAAGGGTATAGCAAGATTTACGAAGGAAGATCCGACATTCCACTTTCACTATGATACGGATAGTAAGGTAAATTATATAGCAAATATTAAGATTTTTCATTGATATGCATGTAGTATCAAGTGTAATAATATAAGAAAATATTTATAGGAAAATATAGTTTCTGGAATGGGTGAACTTCATTTAGAAATTTATTCTCAAAGATTAGAACGTGAATATAATTGTCCAGTTTTACTTGGAAAACCTAAAGTTGCGTTCCGTGAAACATTAAAAACGCCATATAACTTTGATTATCTTCATAAGAAACAATCAGGTGGACAAGGCCAATATGGGCGTGTTATTGGTATTTTGGAGGTAAAAAATATATAATAAATAATGTAATGTATGGTCTAGACGAATTAATCAGTTTTGTGAGTGAGACAGTGTTGTGTGTGAGGTACAATGGAAACGTACAGGTGATAAAAGTTTGAAAGAAAGAATAAGGGAATGATTGTATGTGTGTATTCTAGAAAATATCGAATGTGTAAGATAAAGAATGAGAAAGGAACAGATTAATTCTTGCAAGTGGTTGGGAGCGCGTAGAAAAAATCTAGAAAGATTGTATTACGAGCTTAATTTGAGTGATATATATTTATTTTTTTCATTATTCGGTAGTATTCGAGACTGTATTATTTGATAATTAACAAAACCAACCCTTGTCTCTCTTGCGTTCTTACGATAGTATATTTTTTATATCTGAAGATTATGATTTGAAAAAAAAATTATTTTTTAGCCATTGCCTCCTGAACAAAATACTGAACTCATATTTTCGGATGAAACCGTTGGAATGAATATTTCCAAGCAGTATATACCTGGTGTTGAAAAAGGTTTTAGAGCAATGTGTCAAAAAGGATATTTAAGTGGACATAAATTGGCTGGTTTGAAATTTAGATTGCTTGATGGTATGCAGCATTGCGTTGATTCTTCGGAATATTCTTTCAATCTAGCAGCTCAAGGAGCTATGAGAGATGCGTTTGAATCAGGTTTATGGTATATTATAGAACCCGTCATGTTAGTAGAAATAATAGCTCCCGAGGAGTTTCAGGTAAAATATATCCAATAATTAGAGATTTTAATCAAATTTTATTGATTTTAATTGCTTATATTATTTTCTTGGTTTAGGGTACAATAATAGGACATGTCAATAAAAAGCGAGGTGTTATAATAAACACGGACGTTAATGAAGGATGGTTTACTATTAATGCAGAAATAGCGCTCAACGATATGTTTGGTTACATCAAAGAATTACGAAGTTCTACCGAAGGCAAAGGTGAATTCAGTATGGAATATTCAAGATACAGTCCATGTACACCAGAAGTACAGCAAAAACTAGTTATGGAATATCAACAATCGTCAGAATTAGAAAGACATCAAAAACAAAATTAGATGATAAGAAATTACATTAGGATATAATAATTATTGAACGTGACACACATATATGTATATATTTTAATAAATATATAATATATACATATATATACACATACGATATAGTTTAATTATCACGAAATAAAAAAAACGGATTAATAACATAATTTATAAAACTGACCGACATTATTCGAAATATATCGATCATGGTATATGTACCATCATAGATATTATTGTAAAAATGTGATAGCATATGTTATGTAATTTGGAAAATAAATTCTACGAAGACAATGTGTGTGTGAAAACAATCGAAATATGTAATAGAAGAAAAGTAAAGTATTTGAAAAGAACCGCCGAATTCGTAGTAGCGACATCTTGAACTTAGTTCGAGTGGTTGGCGCTATAATCGAAAAGCGCGAACCGATACATAAATCGTATCTGGAATCAGTCGTGCAGTGGCAAGCAAGGAAGGAGGGTGAGTCGTGCGCGTTTCAATCTAACTCTCCTTTTTTTTCTCTTTCGTCGAGGACGTGTGCGTGTCCTTTGTCGTCTTTGTCGCGTAGTGGGGTGGTTAAATTGGGGAAGTCCTCTCACTCTGTTTCTTTTATTTTCTTCTTTTTCTCTATTGCAACTCGTGCTTTCGCGTGTGTGTCCAAAAAATGTAACATGGCGATGGTCGCGTCAAACATGAGCGGCCACATACAAAAGCAGCTCACCAGGAGCCTCGAACGGATCCTGGAGGAGGCTCATTTTAGTGGCGAGTTGAAGTTAAGCGGAAGGAAACTCAAGGATTTTCCGAAAGTCGGCAAACCTGGCGCTGTCAAATATAATCTGCAGGATACGGTGATAGCCGGTATGTGTTTAATCCTTTTCTTTTTTTGTTTTATCCCCATCTCTGTCCCTCTCTCACTCTCACTCTTTCACTCTTTCTTTTATTTTATAATTTATTTTTCTAATATAAAAATTGTTAGACAACTCAATCGGTCATCTTTCTTTCTAATTTCAAAATTGTAATTTATAAAATAAAAAGAACAAATGCTTCTCTTACCTGATGTTAGAAAAATTTTCATAATAATTCGTTGTATTTTACGTTCCAAAAATATGTATTTATACTTGAATAAATAAAAGATTAGATGCACAATCAAATAGAAAGGATGACCACCATCGATATTTTGTTTTGATCAAAAGGAAAATAATTGATTTTTTTATTCGAAAATGTGACGACGGATTGTACTGTCAGGATCGATGCAGTTTTGTTTATTCCTTACACACTCAGCATATTTATTTTATTTTACCAATTATAACATGCTATACAGATTGTCATATACACGTGTAGTAGAATTAACATTATTCTTTTTTATGATCTGCCGGCTAATCGAAAAAAAACCACCAATATCGTTTGTTCAGTTAATAATTAATTGTTTCTAAGATTAATCTTAATTTTATGATTAAATGTTTGATTTTTAATAAAATAGTTGACAATCATAAAATTGTTTGTCGTCTGTCTCGCGATTAATCGATTTTGTTATTCTTGAAAGTATGGTGGAGTAATCGACTTATGCATTTTTTAATAAAAAATCAGAAAATATATAAGAGAGAGAGAGAGAGAAAGAGAGAAAGAAGGAGACACATTTTTTGCTTCATATATGAACTGTTCATTTGTAACATTATTAAAAAATTAATAAAAAATTAATAAAATGAATTAAACAAATTAAATAAAGAAAAATTAAATAAAAATAATTATTATATATTTATATATAGAATTAAATAGAAAAATTGTTTTGGCTTTGGTAATACAATTTGAAAAAATATTCATAAAAATGTAATCAATTATGTTGATTTAATGGTTCATATATTTCAATATTTTTATTAATTCTTATTTTTATCCTCGATTATTTTCAAATTTATTTAACGGAATATTTTACAATGATCGGAATGTAAGATCACCAATGAACAACAAATTAGTATGATATATGTATATGTCAGAAATAAATACCGGAAAGCGTGAGTAGTCTCTCTGGAAAGAGTCAAACACACGAGTCTGTTTGTGTTTCGTTGAGAACACGTGCTATTATACGCGAGATGTATTATAGTTTTCTAGAAGAACGTAACACGTGCGAGTCTCTTATATGTATTATACAAAGTGTTCAATAATAATGATCTATCATTTTACTTTTTATTTGAACAGATTCCGTGAGAAAAATTCTTATTATTCTTTTTTTTTCTTTTTTTTTTTTTTTTTTTTCTAATGTAATATTTCTTAGGAAAATTGTTTATAATTTCATTGATTTATTTTGTTTCATTTTATTTTATGTTCATTGTCTTAATAATTTTTGTTTATTTAATCACATCGACTTCGAGTATTATGTCTTTGATTTAGCTTCAACTTTTAAAAATTGGTCGAATATTGAGAATTCCTGTGGGAATGCAAGAAGAGACTGCAAGTATATTTGTATATGAGTCACGCCCACGCACGCGATCACTTTGGCATGCTAGACTACCGTTTGCGTTCCTATCGAGTTGCTCTTGACTACTATCGATGTTATTTTCCAACGAGAGATTAATCAGGGTATTTTTCTTATAACGATACATTATCATCAAATACCGCCATAGATTGTATAAGGGAAAAAAAATGATAGAAAACTCCTTCCTGTATTTTTCCTTTAATCTGGAGGCTAATATTTATTATTAGAAAATGATCAATTTAAAAGCAACACAATTATGAGTCCTTTAATGAATGAAAAGTGTATTTCAGTCAATTTAATTCATGATTTTCTTATTTTATTCTATTTTTTTCTTAATCAATAATAATAGTAGATATATTTTAATAAATTACAAATTATAACATTGAGTATAAATATATCTAATTAATTAAATTCATACGGTGTGTGTTTTTTATCTTATACTTTTTTTCTTATTTTACAATCTTTTTTTTTTTACAAGCCCTCGTCTTGTGTCTGGTGTTTTTTTTATGGTAAATGCGGTATAATGGATGATATATTCGTCTTTTGATTATTATAATGATCGATTTTTTGATAACAATTCATTGATGTAGGTAATATAATAAAGTACGAAAAACTTTCTCGTGATTATCGATACGAGAAAGTTTGATTGTTCGTTGTACTTACAATTCGCGAACAGGTTTGAATGAAACGATCCGACGACGATCGTTTCTGGTCACGCTCGAAAAGGTCGGTACTCGTCTAGAATAGGATGTTTCACGCTCGAGTTACCTTAGATCCTTTAACATATGTCAATTTCGCGATCTTTCAAAGGAGAATCCGCTCGGTTTATCTTTGTACGAGATGCATTTAAATTACATTTGAATCGAGCCTTATAATCTCATCAAAATTTTATCTCGCGCGCTTAATCGTTCGAAGAATTTTCTTTTTATTATTATTGTTATTTTGCGAGTGTTATAATTTGTGATTTTATTATCTTTCTTTTTTTTTTTGATATTAATCGAGATCACTTTCGAATAAATTATGTGGATTTTAACGACAGGATTTTAATTAGATTAAAAAAAAAAAAAAAAATATTGGAAGAAAAAGTAAAAATAGTCGCGTGATTTTGATTGAAGTTATTTTGGGATAATTTTTTACGGGTTTCAACTGCAGGTTTGTTAATCAGCTTAGAAAAGGTAGAATAACAAGAAGGAAAGAAAGAAAAAAGAAAGAGAAACGGTATATTGAGCTGTATATATATATGATCGGTACGATGACCGTTGAGAAGAGTTTATGGCTTTACGTAATGCACGCAACTGCATCTTTGTATGTGTATATATAAATGGTAAAGTTTCTTACGTCAAGCATCTGACGATATCGTTTATATGATTGTCACTTAATTGCAAAATTATAGTCATTTCGGAGATACGTAAAATTTGATTATCGGTACTTTCCAAAGTATGAATTTTTTCATCATTTTTATTCCTTAGGGTTACATACATTCCTTTCCCAGTTTCATACCATAAACGTTGGAGAAATATGAACATACAAACTCGAGTAAATATCAGTACGATTTTCACTACTAATCTGATTTATTAACAATAATCTATAAAAAAGTAGAAAAATTAGATTATAAACATTTTCAAATAGAATAATTAATTTTTAAAATCACTTTACAATTAGGTATTTTTAGATTATTTAGGAATTTTTGTTTCACTCTCTGATTTACAAACACACACAAAAAGTATATAATTTAAATATTAAATATTTAATGTATTATACATCGATCATTCTAATGTACTTTATTAATATTTTCGATTGTTTAAAATAGAATACATTTTTTTAACGTTCCAGCTTGGTAAAGATTTTGATTTACAAATGTTCATCGAATAAAATAGATCGAAATTGTTTAATATTCGAAGTATGTTAATAGATATATAATATTTAAATAAATGTACAGTGTTAATATCTTTTTATTGATAGACTACATTTATATGACGTTCCGAAGAAAGAAATTCTATTTATTAAGAATATTATTTTAGTTATACACATGCGCAACCTTTTAAACGTCATATAAACAACAATTAACGAAAGAAATTTAATCGACTTTCTTAAGGGACAATGAAACAGTCTAACTGTGTACTTCGAAGGGGAAGGTAGTTCTTACTTGTACTCCGTGGTTTTTAACTACAATCTATATTTTTTTCGATTAATTAACAATCATTTAAAATACATCGAACATTCTAATGTACTTTATTAATATTTTCGATTGTTTAAACTAGAATACATTTTTTTTAACGTTCCAGCTTGGTAAAGATTTTGATTTACAAATGTTCATCGAATAAAATAAATTGAAATTGTTTTATCATTCGATATGTTTATTAATAGATATATAATATTTAAACATATAAACAAAAAAGAAGGATCTAGATGTTAATTAAATCATTAAAATTAACATAGTATAATCAAATTTGCATGATTATATACTACATTTTTTAATTACAATTTTTTATATCCTTATTTTTGTAATTTTTTTTAATTTTTTTTTTTAATTAAATGATAATTAGAATTGATTGCAAATAATACAAAGTATAATTCCACAAATAGATTCGAACAAACATGTCCAAGCTCTTTATCGCGTAAACGTAATTTCATAATTCATTCTACGATTGATTATCGTATGCAGAAAGTAAAATTCAAATGAAAAAAAGGAAGGAGAAATGAAACAAATAGACAAATAGTGTGAGTTGAAAGAAGGAGGGGTGATAATAACCGGTAGAAGAGGTCTGTGCTCCCAGGAACGAAGAAATGCCTACACAAAACGAGTCTCTCTTTCTCTCTCTTTTTCTTTTTCTCTATTTCTTTCTTTGCATCTATTTCCTCACGCCCACATTTCCTTCGAAGTCAGCAGTAGTCATAGGTAGGCTCGTTCAAAACGATCGTTACGATCTAAGAGTATAGTTAAGCGTAGATAGATAAAACGAGATGCATCTCGGTGCATAATAATTATCTTTATCATCGTTATTCACTTATAAAAATAAAATGAATAATTTAATTACAATTTGTTTTATTTTATAATATTATAAAATAAATATTTACAAATTATTTTAATATTGTTTCTCTCCTTTCTTTTTTTTTCAATATTTAATTTATACGTATATCAAAAAAAAAGTAATATTTAAATTTAAAAGAAATTAATATAGAAGTTAGAATTATATTATATGTCAGTAAAACATATTAATCAGAATTAATTGGTATTATTTTCATTTCTTTTATTAGATTATTTATGCTGCACACCACCCACCATCAGTTTTCCCTTTCTCTTGTTCTTTTTTTTATTTTAATTCACTTACTTTCTATCTCTTTTTTTTTTCTTTTTACTCTTTCGTTTCGTTTCTCATGTCAGTGTTGCTAATAATATCGGCACAATGACCCGCGTTTGTTGATACAAGGGAGTAGTAATAGACGTGAGAGAAGAAGCATAGTTAATTAGATCGGCAGAGTGTGAATTCTCGGGGAGGACGTTATCGACTCGCAGTGTTGAGTGTTATGCGAATCGGAGCATAAACTTTCGATAGGTCAAACTCCTTTTCCATCTCTCTCTTTCTCTCTCCCTCTCTCTCTCTCTTTCTCGGATAGTGTCAAGGGTCATGTAAAATATTTATATAAGAAAAATCAAATATATTACAAAAATTTGCACACATTTATTTATAATTAAATAAATATTTATATATTTTATATTTCTTACACATATAAAATATATGTGTGTGTGTGTGGTGCATATATAGAATAATATTAAATATTATTCAAATAATATATAATTATATATACTATGTATATATATATATAAAATCCTCAAATAATTTGAGAAGGTAGAAAGTAGGAATTTGATAGGATGGAATGGGTGTGGGGGGGTGGTAGATGGGATGGGGGCTACTTAAAGACGTAAGAGAGCGTTTCAAGTTTTGTCAGTTTGTCGATTACATGGAAAGTTCATCTCTTTCTATCTACATTTATCCGCATCTCTTTTTTCCTATTTTTTCTATATTTTTTTTTGTAGTGTCGAGTCGGCAGACGACGAACTTCAGCAAAGTATCGACCCGTCTTTCTCTCTGTCTCTCCTTTTTTATTTTTTATTTTTTACATCTTCTCTCGTTCTCCTCGTCGGAGAACGATAAAAACGACCGTGTTTCATTCATATGCAAAATCTTTCGGTCGCTTCACTCAACCATCACCACAACCACTCGTAAAGGAACACTTGCGTGCATTTTGTCGATCTTCTCGATTGTCAGATTCTTTTCTTCAAACATTATTTTAGTTTTTTAAACTTTACTTTTTCTTTTTTTTTTTTTTTTTATCAAATTCTTTTTCTTACATTAGTTTCTCACCCAGTCAACAGAAAAAGACTATTTCGTTTTACGTAAGAGACACAGTACAAGTGTATTATTAATTTTTTTTTTTTATAATTATTTTCATAAGTTTGACCAATATTACATTGGTATTATATTAAATTATAATGATTCCGATATTTATATACGTATTTTATATAAGTAAAAAAACAACAATTTATACTTACAATTAGTATAATTATTAAATTACATTGTAGCGTTGTTTAATATTACTTCCAGGTAAATCTAATCTGTTATAATTATTTTACATCAAAGTTAGAAGCAGATTATACGTTCGCTTAAATTACCTTTCAAATTTTCATTTAAGTTATCTCAACCCTTCTCAAAGTAGATACAAAAGAATCTAACAATTTTGTTTCACAAAAAAAAAAGAATCCTTCGACGAAGGACTAATATTCTTGATTTTTCAAAAATATATTTACATCTTCCTAAAAAAAGCCCATCCTCCCTTTACTTTTTTGTTCATTTATTGCTCGTTAATTATTATACTTTATATACGTATACATATTTATACACACACATGCACACATAATACCTGTCTCCAGGTGTTTAAATGACTTGTATAGAAGTTAAAAAATATTACGTAATATTATTTCATACACATTTGTTGTTAGATATTCTTATCGTATTTCATTTTCAAATGACAGATAAACAATGTTTTTCTTTCTATCTTTTTCTCTTTATCTTTATCTTTAAACATCTTCTTCACTCGGTAATTTTTTTTTTTTAGTTGGACGAGTTTATTAATCGTGTTGGTCGTTAGTCCTTATCATTAAAAGAGTATTTGTATAAGAAAGTGTGCGTGTGTATATGTACGTGAGATAAAAATAGAAAAATTTTCCTTTATTTCCGAGAAAATGAAACGCATTTCTTTATCCGTGCTATTTATCTTTTTTTTTTTTTTTTTTTTTTAATTCTCTGAGTATTTATACAAAGTCATAGTAAATGCACTATCTCTTGTGAGTCGTGCGTTAGTATAATATTTAATGAAATCATACGGGCGATTCAATTACGTCCTCTGCATTATGCCCCTCACACACACACACACACACACATTTCTCTATCACTTTGTATACAGGCTCTTTTCTAATAACGTAGATATAATTTCATGAATGATTTCAGTTCGTTGAAATAAAAACAAAAATGTTGACTGTGTTATATTGGGTTATGGTTAAGGAAGATTAAATGTAAATGGGGTTAAACCAAAAGGTTTTTAAATTTTATTCGTTCAATGTGATAGACAAAAATAAAAAATTAAATTTTTGTTCCTATTTTGTATTTAATATAAATTATTTTGTTCATTTGTGTAGAATTTATATGAGATTGTTAGTGGAATAAAAGAAAAATGATTTTGGAATAATACTTTTGACCGGGTATGTGTGTGTGTGTGTGTGTTTGTGTTTACGTAAATTTTCAATGCTTCGATTCTCAGCGTAACTGGCTTTTGGCAAATTAACGAACCGGTAATTGCATAGATAATGAAGAGAGTCCTTAATAAGAGACTATTTCTAGGTCACGTACATATTTATGCTTGTGTCTACAAGAAATGACCTAATTGATTAGTTTCCAACATTTATTCGATAAAATTATAATATGTGACATGGCTCATATAGAAGTCTATTTTTTTTTCAATGTTGTTTTTCCTTTATCTTAAATTGTCCTATTTTTCTTATAATACGTGGGTACGTTGAAATATTTTAAACCTAGCATAGGTTAAACCATTTTGTTTCTTTAACTAATACTTTTATTTAAAAAAAAAAAAGCAGAAAACAAATTAGAAGTTTATTCGTTGAGGTTTAAAAATTTTCAATCCGTCCTCGGTAAAAACATTTCGAAAGAAAAAAGTTAGAAAAAAAAGTAGATTTATTTTACAATTATATTTAGCTTTCTTTTCTTTTCTTTTTTTTTTTTTTTTTTTTTTTTTTTTTTTTTTTTAATATGTTATCAAGAGGAAGAAGTAGATTAGGTACGATGATAAAAATATCCCGGAAATGTTTGTGTGATGCAAGTTTTTATCGTAGAGTGTGGCCCATTACACGGTTAAACATTAAACTCGATTATTTTATCGATAGTGTGTCGACTATATATTTTTATATTATAATAATATACCATATTACCTGTTTGTAGAAGTAGAATATTTGTAATAGTTACACATTGACTCACTTTCATTATTGGTGTACGTCTTTCACAGAGATCGAGAGTTGTACTTTCTTTTTCTATGGGAAATCATGAATGAACTGTGTAAAACATAATTCCAGGAAGCTCTCAATGCAAAGAGTATATTACCCGTTGGCGGATATTTCTATTTACTCTCTTTTTTCTCTTTGTTTTTAACTTGTTCTCTCTTTCAGTGCATTCATCGATTCATTTTTATTCATCGATCCATTTTTATTCATCGAGGAGCAACGCACGCATCATTGACCTAGATTTTTACTTAATTGCTTGGTTATTTCTTCCTATACAAAATGAAGTAGTGTATTTTACATATTTTATAACAAATATATATTTTAGTCTATATTTTTTTATATTTAATATTTATGATCTCTATGCGTTATATAATTATTTATTTAAATATAAATTATTAGATTGACATCAATAAATCTATGCAATTTTTATCGTTTTATTTACGTAGAAAATATTAACGATATTTGTAATTATATATTTTTGTTCTTTTTTCTGTTATATTTTTTTAGGTCCATCTCAAATGGAACACGAGTATTTTTTTTTTGCAGATATTCATACATTTCGACCGGTTTTATCTGTCCTGTCTATCTCTTTCTCTCTTTCTTTCTGCTCTTAATAGCAGAGCACCTGTTAATACAATGGTCCCTTTCTTCTTTTTCTTTTTAAATGCTCGAGACCGCACCACGATAAAAAGCATACGTTTGCCGATGAATGGAACGAATAAAACCTTCAGGAACAACCCCCGCTTCTCTATTCCTCAGTCAGATGAAATGAAATTTGTTTTCATGAATCGTATAATATAAAAATTTATTTTCAACAACTATTAAATATATTTTTTTTTTTTTTTGAATATTCTTAATACTCATTACTTTTCAATTAATTTAAAATTATCACGAAGAAAGATGAACAATTTTAAGTAGTAATTTGTCAGAAATTCTTATTACAATTTAGATCCAATCGAATATTTTATATTTTACATATAAAATACTAAAAAGTTCAGAGAAACAATTATTTAATGTCTAACCCAATACAATACTCCATTGTATATATTATACTATAATATTGAAAATAATTATTTAAATATCCAATTCAATACAATACTATAATATTATTTATTTACATAATAAAATCATGATAATTCTATTTGAATCTAAATTATTTATTGGTCTCAATCTATTATATATAATTAGATATTAGTATACGTAAAACTAGAGAAAAACAAAAACAAAAGAGTTAGTATGTTAAATAACATTCAGTAGTTGACTCGATCGAATCCAAGCTTAGACGATGCTTGTCAATTCTCTCGGCACGTGATCGAACAAACTGACCTGGGGTTCCTTAATGAAGTTACGTCCCCTTTATTGTCGAACCTTGTAAGACGGGAGGGTGGAGGGTGGTAGGGAGGATGCTTGAGAGGGAGAAATGTGACGGTTCGTTCGATAATACTCACCCGGAAAGTGGTAAATGAACGTTAGAACTTTCCTATAGGTCGATGTACGGATAATACTCTCTTCTTCTTCTTCTTTCTTTTTCTCTTTTTCTTTCTCTCTCTTTCTCTTTCTTTCTTTGTCCGGTACAGAAAGGAATAATGGAAATCTACGAGCAATAGAAAAGGTCTTTAAAAGGTCCAGATCAAACGAGTGTCACATGCACGAACACGTGATGCTTCCTCCAAGTGAGTTCAATAAATAAATAAATAAATAAATAATAGGGTTTTTCACACAATCATTATTTCTTGCAAAAATAGAATGTTTGATATTTTTAATATTTACAAATTTTTTCTTTTATTTTATATTTATATCATATATATTAT
>NW_014569590.1:436542-479544 GCF_001313835.1 Polistes canadensis
CAATTTATAATATAATAAAATAATTATAGAATAGATATTAAAGGATATAATATTTAATTAAATAACGTTCGTGGAATATCTGTAATTTAATTTCTATCTCTGTCTTTTCTTTATTTTTGTTCCATACAAATTTGATGATATTAATAATAATTAATTTAATATTTTCTTTCTCTCTGAGGCGATCAACTTTTTCTACTGAAATTGGAACATAAATCATCGAAGCGTTTCTTATGCTCGTTACGAAAGACCGAACCTATATAAAGGTATAATATACATATGCATGTTATGTATATCTTTCTCTCCTTTTTATGATTTATAACAGGAGTCCAATTCCATTCGACATAATATTCCGAATTATCTACCGTGAATAACTTGGTCAGGGTCTTACGAGAAAAACCTCGGATCATCATTATCTTCTTATATATCACTCTCTCTCTCTCTCTCTCTCTCTCCCTCTCTCTCTCATTCTATTTCCCCCCTTTTGCTTTTTCTTTCTTTTCAATCAGGTTTCTCGGTGTCCTCGGTCCAATAAAAGAGTTGGTTGGATACGTTCGTTCGAAGAACTCGGTAGAATACTTGTTCACCCTCTTAACATCATCTTCTTTATCTTCTTTCCTATCTCTTATCATTAAAATCTCCAACCCTTCCGCCATCTTGTTTTTTATTTCTATCCTTCCCGAGTTACATAACATAAGCCTATATAATACCCCATCATTTCTTGTACGCAACGCGCACAAAGAAAATTAAAGAGAGAGGGAGAATACAGAAAACAAAAAAGAAAGAAAGAAAAGATGGGTGGGGGAAAAAAGAGAATAAAAAAATAAAAAAGAAGAGAAAGAACAACACTGTTCTCACACGAAGCGCATCGGGGAGATTGCAGTTGGCAAAGAAATGTTCGCGGAATGCCAGGGAATAGTAGTAGGAACAGACATCGTGAAAATCTTTCTGAACAGGGGTTCACTGCAGGCACTAATTTTAAAGACGTTCTTCTCGTACGCTCTGTTGATGCTGATGCTGATGCTGGGATATCTTTCCCTCTTCTTCTTCCTCCTCCTCCTCCTCCTCCTCCTCCTCCTCCTCTTCCTCTTCCTCCTCTTCCTTTAAGTACAACCGTGTCTATCTGTGACTATTTATGTATGTATGTATGTATGTATGTATGTATGTATGTATGTATGCCTCGGTTACTGGCTTGGAATAATGAAGGATGGGAGAACTCGTTGGTTATACTAGGCAATGTAGGGAGAGAAAAAAAAATAGGGGAAAAGAGGGGAGGGGTTAGAAAGAAAAGTAAGAATATTCTCACCCTATCGAAAATGAGAAGCCTCTTTCCTTTTTCTATTCTCAGTTTCTCGAAGGAAACATTTATTGTTAAAATGCGAGATCGATATTTTCGAGAAAGACGTGTTTTACTTCCCCATTTGTACTTTTATTAGATAGAAGTAAATATTAGTTTGTATGGATTTTAATGAACTCGATTTTATATAATTCACGTGGAAAGTGATGTTGATATAGTGTTTTGTGGTTTGTTACTTTTATTATAATAAATATTATTTATTAATTTAATTGTTGTATGTTGTGATATTTTGTATTTTTTAGGTGTTCGATAATTAAATTGTCATAAGAAATTGATATTGGTATTGGTATTGGTATTTTTATTTATTTTTATTAATATTGTTATTTACGTCTGTGGATCTTTATTTCTTTGAATTTAATCGGTATGTTAATTTTTATAATTTTTTGTATTAAATTGATTTAGAACACGTGTAGTAGTTGTTATTTATTTATTTTTTGGATTAATACTTTATTTTGATAAATATTTAAATGACATTTTTAATCGTACTTGCAAGCGATTGATAGTCACATTGATTTATAGGAAATCGTTATCTTTTTTGTCTCGTTCATTTATTTACGTGTATACATGTACGTGTATATATATATATATATGTATATAAGCATACACGAAACGGAAACTTTGCAAATGATTAATGTGTTGGAAATAGGAGCGGTTTCGTGCCCGTTCTCATTCGTTTTCTTCTTATCGATTCCACGGACGTTTTCCATTTTTAATCACTCGAGCTCGTTTCGTTCGTATCGGTTGGAAAATAAAATTGTTAAGGCGTGCACAAGGCACGAACACGAAAAGGAAATTCTTGACTATTCTAATTCATGTTTGCCATGCGACCATGATGTTTAAAAACTCATATTTCTAATCAGTCGATTTGCAATTAACGGATTTTACGATCACGTAAAGGATTCATTTAAAAGTTTCTCATCCCATTTTTCGAACGAAAATGAATCTTCAAGTGCGGTTTCATTGTTCGCTATGAGCTCTTAGGCGCGTGTTAAAGTTCAAAAGTAGGCGAAGAGGAAATTTGAATTCGACGAGAAAACTTGCTCGATCATCAACCAACTCTGGGTTATTTGAAACGAGCTCTCTGTGATGTAAATATAATTCAATGGAAAATTAAATAAAAGTTCAAGAAGTTTAAGAGAAATGAAAAATTTCCTCGGTCAATTTCACATCGATCTTTTATATTAGTCTTTTCTTTTTTTTTGTTTTGTTTTTAACTTGTATATCTTTTTCGCGAAGCGTTTTTTGACTCAAAAGATTTTATTTTAAAAGCTTATATCTTTTCTTTTATATAAATAATATTTTCAAGAATAAGGTGTAAAAAATAATACAAAAAAAATTGTAAGAATTATACACGAAAGCAACGCGAACACACAAATTTGGAATTTTTTAATCGACAAAAATTTGATTTCATTCAAACATTCTAGGTGGCAATAAAAAAAAAACGATAAATTTCTATCAAACATTAATCACATAATTTTCTGTTCATTCTATCCAAGAATTATTAATTTTTTATGTCGGTTATTTGCGTTTAAAAATAATGATACAACAGTGGCATCCTTTCATTGAATCATGAACAACGATCATTTATTTAGCTACATCTCGTAATGCGAGTATCATTTTTAGTACACAAACGAGATCTTCAAATGGTTTTTCTTTTGCCATTAAGATGATAGAATACGATAATAAATATCAAATGTGAAATAATGTTTCTCATCGCACATTTGTTAATCGGTTTTACATTTTAACAAGGTAAGAAACAAGATCATTACAAGTTCACCCCCGCTTTGTGTAATTCAGGAAGGAAATACTTTCGATACGCTTGGCCGATCTTTTCGCTTTCGTGCGACAGCTGTTTTGACTTTGTTCGGTAGGGGAAGAATGAAACAAAAAAAATAATGCACCGTGCGCCGAGTTAAAATAAACGTTCGAAGTTCTTTTAGTCGATTCATTAAACAAAACGAAACAAAAAAAAAAGTAGAAACACTGAAACAAAGAAAGAATTCGTGAACAATCATTTTTTTTTAAATATTTTTCTTGTCCTGAGTAAGTAAATGGTGCTTGTGTTCAAAAATAATAATAAACAACAAATCTATGAACATAAAGTTAGGAGACATCTTTTTATTCTTACGCAAAAATATTTGTAATTTTGGTTGTTATTTACATATCGATGGTTGATTTGTAATTTTATTTGCGATGCACTTGTACACTTTCGGATTTTCATTTAATATTTGTTTTTTCTTTTTCTTTTTTTGGCGAAAGGTATTTTTAATTAAACATGGCCAGCAAACAAAGAAACGGCATTCGCAAACATTAATCCAGCCTACCCGAAGGAAACGAAAACCACCCTCGGAATAATTTCTTGCAGGCTTATCGAAATATTTCTCTCTCTCTCTCTCTCTCTCTCTTTCTCTTTCTCGTACAAGGGTTGCAATGACGTATTTTTTTCCCCGTCTCCCTTTCTCTGTTTTTTTCTTCCTTCCTTTTTTTTTTTTCTACACGAGAGCACGTGCCTCTCGCGGAGTGTGCAATATGCATACTGCGCGCATATTTAAAGACTCGAGGGGACCAACCAGAGTAATACGAAAGACTCGCGTATATTTGCATTTACACAAGGGATTTCGTTCAACTGTATCATCGAACTAAATTATATCTAGAAAGGATACAACATTAAGAACAAGTTTTCTTTCGAAATACATTATGTGCTAAAGGTAGACCAAATGGATTATTTAATAACAACACACAAAAATATCTCTACATATTTTTATTTATATATCGTTTAAATATTTTTCTACTATGATTTATGAGCGTTGATCTTGTAAACAAAATTATTTTTCTAACAAATTTATATATGACAACATCGTATGTATTTTTATTTGCTATCGCATATCAAAATGTACAATCTGAAGAACAAAAAGATTGGTGGCTAACAAAAATATTTTCAATCGTAATAACAAATTTGTAATTTTGTTTATTTTATATTTTATTCTTTTTTTTTATGCACAAAATGGATGATAATAAATAAGAATCATTTTTAAATTTTCCATTTGTTTTTCTTCTTTTTTTTTTTTTTTCTAATATCATTGGAAGATGGGGGAAACGTAGAACGATATTTAAGAAAGTCGAGTATACACAGACATTAGGTTCTAAAAAGCTAAAGATAGAGATACTGCAGCTGCAGTATAGTCAGGGGTGCCAACAGGTCGATACTCCATAACGCGTTATGTCGTAGAACTTAAAGCCCATGGTGTGGCGTTCTTCTTTCTTTATTTTGTGCTGTACTTTTACATACTCGCTTATCTCTCCCTCGTTTCGGATCTTCGTCGTAGGAGGAGGACACTTGGATGAAGATGAAGGCGTCCGATTGTTTGCCGTCTACCTAAAAGGGCTACAACGAGTCTTATCTCTCACGATTTATCATACTTCTAATTTTTTTTTTTACTTTCCAGAGAAAAAAATAATCTATAGATATATATTTCTTAGAGAGAAAGAGTACAATATTATGTGGATAAATATTTATGTTAATTAAATTTCTAACCCTTTTTTTTTCTTTTTCTTGATCAATCAAAGTTTTGACATTTACAGGGACACTTTTTCTTTTTATTTAGTATAATAAAAATGACTTATCTTTTAATTTATATATATTACGAATCGTGTGAATTTTTGTTTACAGATATTTTTTATTTTCTTTTTTTTTAAATACAGAATTATTTATTATACTAAATAGAATTGTAGATGTTTTTATGAAATGAAAAAGTGTAAATGAACTTGGTTCTTTGTGAAACAGTTAAGTCAATGATGATTCATCAAGTATACACCTGTCCGTTGTTACTTTTCCAAGCAATCAATTTAACCATATTAAACGAATTTAATCTAATCTAAGGAATCGTTGAAACGTGACCCTCACACGTGAATGTATTACCTTATTACTACCCACGTCATTGTATTTGCATCGGACTAATCGGTTTGCCTACGACAGATGCATGCCACTTGTATGAATGAAATTTGTTGGCAAACGCAGCTTCTCTCGCTTTGTCACACGCACACACTAACAAGTGTGGTTTCATTGTCCAGTATGGAGAGAATGGAAATCGTTTCTAATGATTATTTTAATGTGATTAGAAATTCTTATGATAATTGAACATTATTTGAAAAATAATGATAGGAATTTAAATAGAATTTTTTCATTTGGAATTAAAACTTTTAATAAAATGTTCAATTACTTTTTTGTGTCTGTGAATTATAAATAATTCAATATTAAACAAAATTCATATGCTAGGAATTAATGAAACATTCCAGAAAGATGCAAATAATTTATTTTAATATTTTTCTATAATTTTTTTACAACTAAGAATAAAAAATAATAAATAAATATATGCAACGTTGAGTTTAATGAAAGTAAGGAAGAAACCAAAAAAAAAAAAAGAGAAAACATGTCAAGTTCATAGTAGAGGTAATATTTTTGTTTGAAGTGAAGATTGAGGAAAGTATGTCAGTAGTTAGTTGAAATCTTTAGCTTGGAAGGGCTCGTATGTGACCCTTATGTAGAAGACCAAACCGTTGACCTCTTCGTGCTTACCCTAATTTATCTGATGTCAGTGTTGTGAAGGGGTATATATGTATGAATGAAGATGCTAAATAGAGTGTGTGTGTGTGTGTATGAGAGTGAGAAAGAGAGAGAGAAAAGGTCTCGTGCCAAATGCATACCATTTTCATCTGTCCTCTTTTTCTTCGTCATTCATTTTCATTCACAAGTAATGGTGTTCTGGGTTCCATCAATGTTTGTACAAGGTACCATGTGTGGTATATGCATGTAAGTTACGTCGATGTATTGTCGTGGTTTGTTTTTGAGATACAGTCAATGAATGTTTCTAATACGTCGTCTCGTAGTTCGCGTGTTTTCGACACTTACACTATGTTTGTCTTTCTTAATTGCGTACAAATAAAGAAAAGAAATCAGTACCTTTAGTTATAATCCTTTATCGATGTCGCAATTGAATAATTTTGGTATCTTCGGCACGTTAGATTAGAATTTATCTGTCAATTATTGATATTTGGGTAAATATTTTGGATATTGGTATTCGATATTGTACAGTACGTTGTCTGAAATTTTATTTTTTATTTATTTTCATTTTTTTTTTTTTTTTTTTTTTTTTTTTTTTTTTTTTTTTTTAGTAGTAGTAGTAGTAGTATTANTTTTGAAGGTTAAACAGTCAAAGAAATTATTCGTATGAAAAATATTTTAATCTGTAAAAATCAATCTAATATGAAAAAGTTAAAGACTATGGGTCAAAAGTTTGTAGATGACGTTAAAGATTAATTACTCGGTTTATTTTTTTCAATCTTTCATTTATTCAGATTGTAAAATTGTAAGATAATAGATTTGAAAGAAACTTTTGATTAAACCTGTACTATTTCTAAACGCTCGAAGGCTTAATTAGCGAGTAAGCTGGTTTGAAAATTCATTCATATGTGAAAAAGTAATACTGATAAAAGGCTTTTTGATACTTTGGAAATCTTCGATTCTTTACTTTCATCCTTTCGTAGCTCGTTTTCTCGATAGAAGAGCTGTTTTTTTTTTTCCAAATGTTTCTATACACGATGCCAACGTGGAAAGGAACGTATAACGTGTAGCAGACGACAGTGTCGTCGTCCCTATCATGCGTGTAAAGGCTACGTGGTGGTTTCCTTGCCGAGTTATAATTAGCTTCTATCCCAGTGTCGGATAGTTCAGATCAAGGAACCCGTATTATTATTATTATTATTATTATGATTATTATTATTTCGGTACTATTTTAATACATTTTTCTTTATTAGTATTTTCATTTAATTATAAATACATGGTGTTGAAATGTTAGGCTTAAAACTTTTCAATTAACTTGCATATCTATAATTACATATCGATATATTTTAAATGTGATTAATATTATCGAATTTTGTTGCAACATTTTTTTTTTAATACAATAAAAATATTATATAATAAACTATTAAATATATGATATATTGACCAAACCATGTGTCTATTATAAGTGTTGACTATTTATTTAAAATATTGACGAATTATTATTTAAAAATTAAATACAATTTGTTTTTATAGATACTGATCATTAATTTTACAAAAAATATTGATTTAATAAATAGAAGGGACTATTATTTCCTTTTTGTGGGATAATTTAATTTATTAGGAGTAAAATTTTGTTCCCCTCTCTTACTTACACTATTTAACTTCGGTGAAAATATCGACAAACGAGGAACGATCAATCATCTTCTAGTTTTGACGGCATACGATATCTTTCAAGACCCAAGTGCGTCTTCTAGTTTCTTTTCTTTCCTTACTTTTCACAGTAGGGAACACTTGATATCCGAGGTTAGGCTTCACGGCTATGTTCTTTATAAATGATCTCAGGTTGCACTACTCAAGACTCTCGTTTTTCTTCGTTTCGTTAAAAAAAAAAAGAAAAAAAAAAATAAATATAACCTTTATGTTATTCAAATATTTGTTCATTTTTATATATCAATTAGTTAAGTCAAATTTGAATTTGATTTCATGCAATTCGATACATTAAATCACGATGAGACTGATAATAAAATTTAATTAAATTCAATCTTCAAAGTCAATCGGTTAATAATTTATTTATACAATTATAGCAAATATTTGATTCGATGTAAGAACAGAGATAATTCGTATAAATTTATTCTTGGGTATTTGTTTTTTGTCAATTCAATTTACACACGCCATAACGATCGATAGCAACGTTAATTTAATCGTCAAAGTTATCAGCTAATATGCTTTTTTCTTTTTGTAAATACAATTAATGTATCGTCAATATTTGATTTTGTATAAATACCAAAACTTATCTTTTCGTAATTCTTATAGGAATGGTGGGTGAGGGTTGGAGTGGGGTTTTATAGTCGAACGAATCGACGCATATCTTGGCATCGATATATTCCTCATGTAGTTAAATTTCAGTGCGGTAAAGCAAGCAGAATTTATCCGTCCATCCGATCGAACGATGGGCTGCCTCTGTTCGTGCCAGAAAAAGTCACGGCACTGCGGCATATCGAATAGAGAGTTTGCTACCGCAGCAACGCGCAACTCGAGTAGTATAAGAGAGAGAAGAAGAGGAAGTTCAGTTTCGCATCGTGGTTGTCTCTTCTCCTATGAAAAAAAGAGAAAGAGACAGAGAGAGAAAGAGAGAGAGAGAGAGAGAGAGAGAGAGAGAGAGCTTCAAACGTATTTCTATCTTCCTTCTAATGCTAGTATGTACTAACAAGTGGGTAGAAAAATTAAAAACAAAAAGAGGGTTGAGAAAAAGAACGAATGTTCGTCTCTACCCCCCTCCCGCCTCCTTCCCCTGTTTTCCATGTGAAACTGTTCAATTTTTTGTTTAGTTTGCATACATATTTATGCCACATTTTGTTCATAAGAAATTAGAATATGTTATTTTTATAATAGATATTGTTCAATTGAATATTTTTCCACACATCGTTTTCTTTTTTTTAAATTTATTAGAGCGAGAGTACTATGTTGTACGGAATGAGTAAAAGAGTTTGTAGATGGTTTTATTTTATTTTATTTGTTTTTTAAGCTCGTAGTAGATAGAATGTATCGACAAAAATTTGCTTATGATATCTTAAAGAAATTGAATGAATTTGTACAATTATTTAACAATTTTCTGACACGTTTAAAAAAAAACAAAGTAATTATTTAGTATGAAACTTGTATTATAAATTCTATTAACTTTGAAATATGTTATAGCAAAAAAAGTGTAAATAATTTAATTAAAAAATATACTGATAAATAGGTGACTTCAAAGTAATCATCAAAGACACACACACACAGAATAACAATTTTAATAATTATTATTCTTAAATTTATCATTTCCAATGTGAACACATATTTCGATAGATGGAAACGTGTTCTTGTTTTTCTAAAGGTTTGCAGTTATAGATCGGGGTCATAAGCTTGTCCTGATGTAGGAAATAGGATCACTGTATTCATATATGACGTAAGCTTTCTATACAATATTTATACACAGATGAGTGTGTCTACCTTTATTCATCGAAGCGTACATTAAATGTCGCAGTCTATATAGTCATTCGTCGACAGGTGACATATCGTCGAAGCCTTTAGATAGGTCAGTAGATCCCTTTTATGTTACCGAGTGTTCCTTTTATGCGTTCGGGCATACATTTTTTTCACGTTACTTGTCATATCTTCCAGTTATACGTCGGTACCAAATAATCAAGTTATTTTTTTATTTCCGATAAAACAATCATATTATATTATAAATTTATTCATTCGACAAATGAATATCAAACTGTATTTCAACCTCTCGTATTTTTATTTCGTTCTTTTTACTCATCGCAGAATTGAACATCTAATAATCGTTTGACGTGTACAAAATTGTTAACCTCGTTTTATTAAATAT
Source organism: Polistes canadensis (assembly GCF_001313835.1). Taxonomy (NCBI): domain Eukaryota; kingdom Metazoa; phylum Arthropoda; class Insecta; order Hymenoptera; family Vespidae; genus Polistes; species Polistes canadensis. The sequence goes on from NW_014569590.1 coordinate 446,326, forward strand.
TATTATTATTATTTTTTATGATAGGGAAACGGTAATTCAAAATTTCTTGTATATTTTTGTATTTTTTTTATCGGTAATATTGGAATCATCATTTTTGTTCGACGTATAGGACATTTTTAATATTTCGCTTTTATTTTCTTCTTTTTTCTTTTTTTAATTATTTTTTTAGTTTTATCGTTGAAAATAAAAGAATATTTTTATGATAGGCAAACACGTTTTGAACATACGTAGTAATAACACGTTCGTTGAAAGTATATTCCTATCGTTTTCTAGCGTTATCCTTTATACATTTTAACTGAGATAAACATAAAATGAGACATTGTATACAGGGTTGCGAGCATTCGCGCGTATATGCAATATTTGTATTGTGTCGTTGATCATGCTTTTGAACATTTCTCCATGCAATAAATGTTACTTCCAAGCGTGTCTCCTCGACAATAATAAATTTTTATTTTTCTTTCCTTTCTTTTTTTTTTTTTTTCATAGTTCAAGTTTTCATGACATGTATATAATACTTTACGAGTAATCTCGTTTATGGTATAAAATTGTGCCGTAGATATATGTTAACGTCGAATCAAATTCATTGGGTGTAAACTGAACGCGAACGAAGGAAAAAACGAATAAAAGAAAGAAAGAAAGAATGAATACGAACTAACGAACGTGATGACGTTTACGCAAATTTTAACGCGTAGTTTAAGATCTTGCTAGACACTCGACGTGTCTAAGAAACTTCCTCAATGATACTTAAAACTTGCTTGAACGAGACTCTTCGGCAACACTCGTGCTAAAGTTTGCAAAGATCAATGTTGGAGAACATTTATGTATGTTCGTTCGTAAGCGAATTCGTTTACGCGTGTCAAACACGATCTTTTTTTTTTGTTGGATTATTTTTGTTAGATATTTTTGAACATTGATCTTAAATATATTTAAAAGATTAGAATAGGATTTAATATTGTAAATCCCATATAAGTTTTTACTCGAATGAATTTTTGGTAATCGATCATCATGGTCGCGTATTTTTATAAATAAAATTTTAAATTCACACTCGAAGCGAGATTTTTAAATGAATTAATTACTATTGTTAGGTTTATTATCAATTTTTTATTACTATTATTATATTCAATGTTTTTTTTTTCTACCGTTACTTAATTAGCAGATACTAACGAGATAATATATTACACACATATTACAAAAAATAATAATTATATTAATTTTTAATGATTATTATTCAGAGTATAAATTGTGTGGATAGCAACGAGATAATATATATATATATATATATATATTATAGGTGTATTTAAAGTGTTTAAACGTATATGACGAAATCACTTTTTACGGTTTTGCAGTCTAACGAATATGACACACTTAACTGTTAGCAAAGTACCATTTTCCTTAGAGGCAAGTGAATATAATTTCACGGTTTGGCGGGAAAACTTACGTTCCGTATCCACGCACGGGGTTTCGCATGGAAATTTAGTCGAGTAAGCAAGTCTCACAGGTTAGGATAATCTCTTAGCATGGGAATTACGGAACTTCCGCGTGAGTTACTTCAATCTCTATTATACATTTTTTCTTTCTCTCTCTCTCTCTCTCTCTCTCTCTCTCTCTCTCTCTCCACGCACGGGGTTTCGCATGGAAATTTAGTCGAGTAAGCAAGTCTCACAGGTTAGGATAATCTCTTAGCATGGGAATTACGGAACTTCCGCGTNTCTCTCTCTCTCTCTCTCTCTCTCTCTCTCTCTCTCTCTCTCCTATATAATTTCATATATTATTATCATATTTATTCACGATCGTCAGAAAATGAAAAATAAAAAAAAACAAGAAGAAGAAAGAGGAAGGTAATAAACGATTTTTAATGTTTACGTTTATGCATTACACGTTTCGTTCCCATTTACAAATATAGTTCGTTCCTACCCGCCAGTTTGTTGCTTTGCGTCTAGCAACTTGGTGTTTTTCAAGCGGAAAAAAAATGTGAGAATATTTTTTATAATCCTCACATTGTTCTCCAGCAGACGATCTTTTCTTTTAGCAAGGACAATAGAGAACCTAGTAGAGTGTCAGAATAGTCATCGTCTGTGTCTACTTGCCCGAGGACACGCTTGGATTATTTTCTAATCCTTTATCTCGTTTCTCTTTTCTTTTTTTTTCTTTTTTCCTTTTCTTTTTTTTTGCAGTATCTATGAAACGTACAGATTGCACTAAAACACAATAGAATTTTTCATACGATTTAAACCCATTATTTTTTTTGAATATAACGAATTAACACACCTTTTTTCATTAATTTCTTTTTTAATATTGATGGAAAGTTGAACTTTGTATTGTTTTTGTTGTTTCTTTTTTTTTCAAATTATTGGGACAGCGTATAATTAATTTTTAATTCTTTTGTAGGGTCGTAGGATCGACGCGTTTACACTAATACAGTAGTATCTTTATGAATCCTTTATAAATCAAAAATTTGTTTTACATATATCTAAACGTAAATTAATTTAATACAAATTTTTATTAACCGAAATAGGTAATAATATAATTATACTGCATTAATATTCTATATTATAAATATGAATTTTTTTTTGCATAAAAATATTAACCCTAAGATTATTTAATTTTTTTTTTTTTTTCATAAACAAAATATTCAATAAAACCTATCAATAATATACGAACACGTTTCTACGAATTAACACGAAATTATAACACGTAAGAGTTAAAAATCTAATAAAGAAAGGATCTCTTTCGACCAACCAAATAAAACACTTCATTACTAAATTTAGTTCTTGGAACGTTTAAAATTGTTTCAGTCGTCTTTTTCAATAGCGATATTCAGTGATTCAGTTTTTTACCTTTGACTGCGTTAATTCCGATCGTTGCACCTGCCGTCGTCTCTGAAATCCTGTCTGTGTAAAAGGGCGAGGAGGGAGGGAAGAAGTGCAGGATCGTAAAGAGAAAGAGACAGATAAATAAAGCAAGCAAGCAAGAAAGAAAGAAAGAAAGAGAGAGACGAGAACAAGCACTCTGGATAACTGAACGAGTCGAAAGATCAAAGCTTCCTTCGTTTCACTTCTCTTTAAACCGTGTATTCGTGGGAACGTGTCCACGCGTGCCTATGATTTTACTCAGCTGTGTCAAAGTAGAAGAGGCAAGAGAAAAAAAAAAATTAAAAAGAGAGAGAGAGAGAGAGAGGGTGTGATGGGGGAAGAAGGAAACTCATGCGCAACGTTCGCAAATCCCTCTGTGCTTTTCTGCTTTCCCTTCCCGAGACCCCTCTAAACTCGCTTTTCGCTTTAATCTCTACTCCGTTTTACCTTCTAAACGTATTTTTTACTTCTTTTTTTTTCTTTCCCTTCTAATTTCTTTTTTTTTTTTTTTTACTTCTTTTTCCTCATATTCGTTTTATTTCCTTTCCATCCTTTTTTCGTTCTTTGGTTTTCGTAAAAAACAAGCCGTTCTTGTTCATAAGTCAGTTGACTCTTCTGCAACACAACAGCTTTTGCATTGTTTTTTTTTTTCATTGTAAAATATGAATAATTTTTTTTCCCCCTTGTAAAATCACTTTTTCTATGAGTATGTTAAAAGTTGTATCAGGATTTCTTTTAATTAATGAAGATGTGATAGATGGTCTAGTTCGTGATAATTAGTAGACTATTCGTACGATTTGAATTCTGAATTTAATTTCTGATATGTGTGTGTGAGAGAGAGAGAGGAGGGGGAGAGAGAAAGAGAGAGAGGGAAAACGCCTAAGCTATATATTATAATTCAAACATGATTTGCGTTAGAACACGACGACACGTTAGCCGAGATAATATTTGTTGTTTTATACTAACATAAGAAATAGTAAACAAAATTGTTTTTTTTTTTTAAATATTTGCTGTCATTGCGATCTTATCGTTCACGATGATCTAATTGGTATACAAGGTGTCTCAATTTCACACATATTAATCGACCGGTTTAAAAGTATCTTACTATTACATTTATTGTTTTTTTTTTATTATTTGAACAAATCAAAATAAAATCGTTTCTAAGAAATTTTTCTTTTTAAAAGAAAAGAAAATTAAAGAACGTTGAATTAAATGTTCGGAGATTTCGAATAATTTGATTTCTTAATTTTATATGTTAATAATTTTTTAATATATATATATTTTAATTATTGTTTTTATTTAATAATAAAATTAAATCGTTTGAAGAGAGGATCATTTAGAAATTGTTGCAATCAATGAACTTCAATATTTTATTCGAATTATTTTTTACGAGCGATACTTTGAGAGGAATGAAAAACTAATGAAACACAAACGAAGTATCCTTTGAAAGGAAAAGAAAAGAAAGTAGTGAATTAGCGAGGTTGTTTTATCATTCATGCGAAAAGTTGATCCACTTTCTGGCATTGAATTTGAAGCCAAGATTCTGGAAATGCAACTGACAGAAAAAGCAGCAGCCAGCAGCAGCACAGAGATTTATATGGAATAGCTGAGTCGTCTAAACTTCACGACGATTCATTTCGTGAATAATATCAGTGTATATCAACGTGCGAACTACGTTGCCCTAGTTGCGTTATTATGTGTACTCTTTCGATCCACCTCTTCTACTTCTTTATGCATTTTTTTTCTAATCTGTTATTTTAATATATAAAAAAGATTTCAACTTAGAAATCGATTATCAAAAGTAATAATAATTTTTATTTAAAAAAAATATTAATATTATACTAATTAGAGAGAAAAAAAAACACAAATTAAATAATATAATATTGTTATATATTTATAATTGTATATATTATTTATTTCTATATTAATATATAATTATGTTATATATAATATTATATAGAGTAAATTAGTATAGCGTTTTATACCAACTATGCACCATAATTATAACTCATTACTTTTAATTGCTTAAATAAATAAATTTCTTATCTTACAATTAGAAACGTATAAGACTGTATTATATACAAACCACAAATGATCCAATTAATTAGAAATATTACTCTAATATTTCTCTTACGTTCAAATGAATTATTGCTAATTGGAAGGGTGAATTAACTTTGTACGTTATTGACAAAACTATACATACACTTATACATCTTCGTACATACATATATATATATATTTTTTAATTCCACCTCGAGCATTGGTTTTTTAGGTCAAGGATGGTGGTGTTATACCTACTGGCTCGAAAATTCATTGCTCTTATTCGTACTATAACATCGGGGGCAGCGAATGGGCTGTGCAGCGTTAAATGAGAGAAATGAGAAGAAGAAAAAAAGAAAGAAAGAAAGAAAAAAAAAATCCGAGAGAGAGAGAGAGAGAGAGAGAGAGAGAGAGAGAGAAACCCCACGAAAAAAGTACGAGCTTTTCCGTTTACTCTTTTGGTTTTCCTGCTATGGCGAGCAAAAGAAAAAAAAAGAAATAGAAGGCAGGAGTCGAATGAAAAAGTCGACGTGTACTGGATTCCTCCCCCTTCTTGTCCCCTTTTTCCTCCTCCTCCCACATCCCACCGCTTCTATGCATTTTTCATTAATGAAACGGTCGATGTTTGTCTCTGCTACTTTAGGTAAAAAAAAGAAAAAAAAAGCAAACATTGAAAAAAGTGAGGAGGAAGGGGACGAAGAAAATCGTTCCAGCTACTTCTACTCTTTTTTTTTTTTTTCTTTTTTTTTTGTTCCGATGCATAGAGACAGATTTTCATTTTTCTTTTTTGGAAACATACCTTTGGAATTATGCACTGTGTTCACGCACGTACATGTGGTTTTTATCTGAAACGAAAATACGGTGTCGTTCGAAAGTAATTTTTATTTAAACAAATAAAAATAGCGTGGACAAAAATATAAAAGTAAAAAAAAAAAAAATATTTATTCGATTTACGTGTAACATAATTTTTACCCAATTGACAATTTTCAAGGGCTTTGGTTCGATAATTCTTGTGTAGCCGGTTCTCGTCGTAATTGTTGACTGACCGTGGACGAGAAACGGACGATGCGTGTCAAACACTATGCCGTATGCATTATGCGCGTGCAATACGTTAAAAGCCACGCGTACCGTTCACGACCATATCCACTTATCTACACATGGATGGGGAAAGTACGATAATATGCTGGTTGCATAGATAACATGCTCCATTTCTCAGTAAAAAGAAAACCCCTATAAACATGGAAAAGAAAAAAAAAAACACAAGAAATAACATTCATAAACCAAACAAAAAAAGTGAATATTAATCGTTCATCAAATATTATTTAACAAAATCTTATATAATATATAAATGCAAAAATGCAATTTAAGTTTCAAAAATCTTAAATAGAAAATATTGAAAAATACACCGATACTATAAATATGTAATGAATAAAAGTAAATATATTTTAATTTCCATAATCTTAAAAACAAAAATAATATTTCAAAGTACAGACCAACAATATGAATGAAAATGTAATTTAATTTAATTCACATTACTCACTTCTTTTCTTTATTTATTTTACACTACACAAGTTGTACACTTTGAAATAGTAAAGAGAGAAAGAGAGAGAAAGAGAGAGAAAGGAACCATGCAATTATGCGGTAAAGGGTTGCTGCCTACATATATATACATACATACATACATATATATACCACACACAAATACACACTTATATACACCGTTTCATTCCCACGGTGTGAACGCGTTTATTGAGCGTGCCGTTTAATTCACGGCTCGACGAGACGTGCATCGTGTGGTGTCGTGCACCAGATGGTTCGTCGTGTGCGCACTATAATATCCTTTGGAAATCACCACGATCCATTTTCTTTCACGATTTTTTACCAATTTGGATATTGAATTTAGAAAAGAAAAAAGAAAACAAAAAAAGAAAAAGAAATAAACAAATCAATAAAAGTATTTTTTAAGTAGCCTGTTGTTACACCATCTGATAATTCACTCTCGTGTTGTCAAGTAGTCATACTTACGTGCGCATCGGATCGTGATCTTTCAAGGTCACGTAGTGAATACGACGATGAGAGTGATACTCAATTAAGGATAAGTTCTCTTTATAGTTAGAAAGAGAGAGAGAAGAAGAGAGATGGTGAGATCGAATGACTGAAGCTTTGACATTTAGTAGCAAGTCATTCGCATGTTGTGTTGGCTTTCGTAATACGTTAACATCGACATTTCCATTATGAAATCTCAAACAACTTGATGAAATTCATTTTCATAAGAATGACGTTTTTAAATTTTTTCTTCCAAAGTAAATTTGTTTTTTTTTTCTTTTTTATCTATTTTTATTATTTATCTGTAAAACAATGAGAGAACGATGATAATAGGGTAATGGGGTAATGGAGATTGGATGGGTGAAGGATAATAGAATAGGAAAGATATGATTTTATTTTATACGAGTTAGTATGTTTGATCCTAACGAGATATTGTTAGCAATTTTTATATTTGTTAATTTATTTAAACAAGCATGTTATTTATACGACGCTTATTCAATATTTATATATTTGTACAATCATATTTTTATACTAAATGAAAAGAAAAAATCTACAGATAATCGTATTAAATATTTTACAATATATTTCTAAACAATTTAGAAAGAAATAAGTCAACACTTGATATAACTTACTTAACAAGAATTGAATAATATCTTCATACCAAACGACAATATTAAAAATATATTTCTAAACAAGAACAAATTCTAACAAACATTTCGCACAAATAATTTTACAATACTTTATGCAGAAAAAAATATTCTTTTTCTTTTATCTCTTTCTTTCTTTTGAGGAACAAATCTCTTATACAGATTTACCCTGAATTGTAAAAAAGGAAGGGAGAGGTGGTGGAAATCGCGGTTGTTTCTGGGGGAGGTAGGAGAGAAGGAAATAAGGAGAAAAAAAAAACAGAAAGAAAAAACAATATGGAGGATTCGATCGAATATGCGAGACTCGTATGTGCCTGGCGTACGCGTCACCGGAAGTGGCGATGGCGGTCTCTCACAAAAGCAAGCAAGTCCAAGTCTTTCTCTTTTTCTCATTTATTTTTCCGTTGTTCCTCTCTCTCTCTCTCTCTTTCTCTCTATCTTTATTTGTCTCTTTTTTTCTTGGTACCACCTACAATGTTAAACGAGCAAGTAGTAGCAAAAGCAAAAGCAGAAGCAGAAGGAACAGAAACGGTGTCAGTCAGTCGTACTCCGCCTATGACACGGCAATAGCGATGGTTCAAGGACAGAAGAACGAACAGAAAGAGAGAGAGAGGGAGAGAAAAAAAAAGGAAACGTTTCCACTCGAGGAACGGGTGTGCCATGAACTACTCTTTTTTCTCCCTTTTTTCCTCCTCCTTCTCCATCTCCTCCTCCTCCACCTCTTTCTCTTCTTCTTTCTTACTCGTCACTCACCTCATCCTCATCCTCATCCTCTTCCTCTGGTTTCCTTCCTTTCTTCCTTCCTTCCTTCCTTTCTACAACTCTATCTTTTTCTGTCTCTTTTCGTTTTTCATGTCTTTTAGATACAAATACCGTAGACGCTTTTTATATTTACGTATGCGTACGTGTGTATATATATGTATGTGCGTGTACGTGTGGTAACCATACTACTTGCCTTATTCTCTTTATATCCCCTTTTTACAGAGACAATGGAGGATGCACATTTTTTTATACTATTTTTATCGTTAATAGTAGATAATTTCTCGGAGAAGAGTTTAAATACTTTGTTTCTTTTCTTTTCTTTTTTTTCTTTCCCCCATGTATGTGTTAAAAAAAGCATGCAGCATGTATTTAATTATTTTGATTTATTTATTTACGGTGTTTAAACGATCGGAGAATAATATATTGCTGATAGGTTGTGTCGAGAAGTTGTCAAAGTCATACGATATGTGTCGAAACTTACGGAATTAGAAAGTTGTCAGAGAGGTGCGAGTGTATAAACCATGATTGCCTGTTTTATCGATTTGTCGATTAGCTATGGTAATACATTTTTAAGTAACATTTCATAATTTCCCCTGTACCTCTCCCCACACCCACTCTTGCTCCAAGCATTCGCCATAAAACGGCAAACTTTTAGCGATACTTGCAAAAGCAGCTACAAATTGTCTATATATCTTCTATTTATAGAATACTAAGAAAGGAAAAAAGTGAAAAGATATTTTCTATGTTAGACCATAAGAGGTGTATACACTATCGGCTAAAAGTTTGACATTAATATATGAATTTATGAAACTAGGATATATTTTATAAAGAAAGAAAATGAACGTTTTTGAAGTAACCGAGGTAAAGTTTGAATGAAAAAAGAATTGTTTTTATGTTTGTCTTAAAAATTGTCTTTACTTTTAACAACATTATGACGGTATATTTTGGATATTATAGGGGTATCTTGGTAAATTAATTTACTAATGATTTCAAATATATATATCGAATATTTTGTCACATGCTTTTTATAGAAATCGTTAAAGATATCCCAGTAGGGAAGTTTATTTCAAGGATTTGCCCTACATTGGGTACGTAAATTAAACGATAGTACGATTTCGAAATAAGAAAATGGTAAAATTTTGGAAAACATTATTGAATTTGTTAATATTTGATGCAACAACGATAAATCGTTTGAATACTTATCGATTTTGAAGAAAATTTTTTTTACACTAATGTAAATATTTGAAACTTATGTTAAATTCTATATAAAGGTATAAAAGTGTGTGTACATTTGTTCTCATGGTGGACGTTGAGTGCGCATGCCGAGAAAATGGGAGAGAGCAAGCAGCGCATGATGCACCTTGCGCTGTGCTTTAACACCACAACGAACCAACCCATGGGGTCCAACGTGTTTGCCATGGGGACGTTATCGATCGCCCAGACCTCCTGTTTCCACGGTTTCGAAGGCACCAACCCTTATGTGGCCTCTTATAAGCTCCCTATCTTTTTCATCCCTTTATCACTTCTCTCTCTTTTCATATTTTCCATGTTTCTTATTTAGTTTTGTATTTTCCACTCACCTAAGCAAGATAATCTAACGACGTTACCAACGTTATTTTCATTTATTGCGAATTTTCTTTGATGGGAGAGGAATGAAAATCTAATTATAAAATCTTTTCATGTTATATTTAATAACCTTCGAGAATTGTTAAATATTTCACAAGGGCTAGTTTAATCAAATATATACAAATTTATTTTTTAATCGATATACTATAGGAATGAAGAGATTAAATTAGAAATATGGTATAATTTTATTTCCAAATTTGTATAGAATTTATTGCTGTCATTTTGATAATTTTTCTTTTAACGCGTAGATATTTAAATTTTGTATACACTAATATGAGATTTTATATTAGAAATAGTAGATAATTTTATTTTTTAATATCTAATTTACAATAATTACAATTAAATTTAACGAAAATTTCTATTTCTTCAATTTACCACGCAAGTCATAGATGATTCACCTTTCTTTAAGTTATATTCTATCACTGTTTCTGTCATTGTTTCTTATTTAAAGAATCGATATGTGATTTATCGGCATGCTTGTGACACACGATACATTGGTAATGACGTTATTGCATTATCGACCGAATGTAATCTGGTAACGGATGAAACCACAGTTTCTCAACTATCGAATAGAGTTACGTTGTCTTAGTTTATTATAAAATGTGTTGTTTAGGTGTGAGAAATTTGAGGTGACAGTTTTCATTTGATGGATTAAATCCTTTGATTGATTGATCGATCGATCGATCGATTTTTTCCCTATTGTTTAAAACATCGATCAAAATGATCGTCCAATAAAATTGAAATACATATATATACATACGCACATATATGTTGGATAGTTTAATTGGAATTTTTTCGTTGACTCTTTTAACCTTCCGTCCTTTCTTTTGATCATCAAGGACGATATGAAAAAAAAAAGGGAGAATGTCGCGTGACGCGTTTCAATTTGACAAGAATAAGAGAAAAAGCTTGTTGGACGAGAGAGAGGATTTTTGTTCGAACGTTCCTTCGTGTTCCTTCGAACGATAAATGGATGATAGTTTTATTATACTCGAACGACATACACACATATAAATACATTCACATATGAGAAATCCACACGTAATTCGTCTCGGTCGATGTGTGATTTATCACGAAATGAGAAGAAAATTGGATCTCCCGTGGGAAAGAAAAAGAAATTCTTCGTAGAAAAGATTTGAGATAATAATCGTGAAACGTGACCCATGAAAACCAACGTGTCACTTTTTTTCCACAATTCTTTCTTTTATTTTCTTCTTTGATTTGGTTTCTCTTCCAAATCAAAAAATAACCGACATTTATTAGATCAATATTTTAAATAACAAATTTATATTACGTCAATTAATAATAATAATATACATTAAAGTATTTCTCAATATAATAATTTGTGTCAAAATAATATAATGCAACTTAAATAATTTAGACAAATGCTATTTAACACTGAAACATAATTATTTATACCGAAAAAAAAAAGCAAATGTATTTAAATATAAACTATTTATTTGATCACAAACACATTTATTTTAATTCATAGCAAATATTTATTAGATAAATAACAGAAAATAGTACTTAATTCTTTGTTGGTATCTTGTCCAGAATTTAAGTTCCTTCACTTCCATTTTCTTCTTCAAATACAAACACAAAGACAAAGAATAAATGAGAGAAAGATAGAAACAAAGATATAAAAGAAAAAGGAGTTGTTTAGGTATTAGCATTCAAAGCGACGAAGCAAGACCTTAAAAGCAACCATACCTATTTAGTATTTACTATCGTCAGGTATATCTCTCTCTCTCTTTCTCTCTCTATCTCTTTCTTTCTTTCTTTCTTCTTTCCTTATCGTCACACTCGCAATTAGATGGTAAGCTCAACTTCCAAGAGAGATAAAGAGAAAGAAGAAGAAGAAAAAAAAAAGAAAACTAAGCTAGCAAGTTGGTATCTTGTAGTTCTATAGCAAGTAGCAGAACCTGCCAGTGGACATAAGAAAAGCTAAAGTGGACGCCCTAGCTGCTGAACATTTATTTTTCTGTCTGGGCCGTTAGTAGTTTCTTTCAGTGAACACGTCGGATTATCGTTGAAATTACGAGCCCACGATTTTTATATTTTTATATTTCCATTCGCTCCAGTAAGAAGGAGAAGAAATTTTACAACTTCGGTTCGGTTTGATTCGGTTCGGTTCTTTATCCTTTGTTTTATATTTCCTTTCATTTTTGTCTTGATCCGAGCAAGCATTTATGTGTTCGGATTAAAATAATTAAGTAATAAAGAACTTAATTTGAAATTGGACGATCGGTTGAACAGGAATATTTCTTTGAAAGGGGCAAGGGGGGGCGGTGGATAAAGTTGAAGTTTTAGTTACGAAGGTATTAATAATTTTGTCATTAATCTTCTTCTGTTAATCTCTCTCGTCCCATTTAAAACGAGCAAGCTTTGATCCCCGTCGATCTCGGTAAATTAATTTTCTAATCCTTGCGAAGGATAGATTAATTGGAATAAGAAGAACAATAAAGTTTGATAAGATAAACAGAATATTTTTAACGTGATATTAAGAAAACTAAAAAAAAAAAAAACAATTATTATCTGATTCTATCAATTAATTTGAATAAATACAATTTCTGATAAATCATAATAATTTTTATATCAACGTATAATTAATTACAAATTTATAATTATATATATATATATATATTAAAAAAATATTGATCAGCAGAAAGTTTTCGGCCAAACCGAATAAATATGCCGAATAATAATGAATTATGAACATATGGGATAAAGATCACATAGATAGAAACATCCAAAATGTGATTCCCCTTTCTGTGTATGTCCTATAATCGAAAAAGAAGAAATACGTAATATCCCTATAGGAAAGAGAATAGCAGCAGCCACGCCCATGGGACCCCCTCGAAAACGTAATGTCATAGTTGATTCTCTTGTCACGTACGATTATATGTACCTGTATTAGTATATGTGCATGTATAAATGTATTGTATGTATTTAGTATCGATCCTTTGTGCCAGCCAGGACCTCGACCTTGGTCCTTGAAGCATACGACCACTGGGTGCGACGACCGATGAGGAGACTCCCCACCCCCATCTCTCTTTCCCTCTCTGTCTATTTCTTGAAACACCTACTAGACTAACACACTATAATAAGAGAGAGATAGAGAAAGATTACTACAACGAGGAGTCCAACAGCTTGTGAGGGCTCGAACTAACGATTTTTATCAACCGTCACGGAGAACGGCACTTTCGCTGACCGTTATTACCGGAAGCGTTTCTTCATACGATTTGACGAGAGTTTCGCTTATTTTCATTTTTATTATAATAGCAATCCTCTCTCTTCCATCTTAAAAAAAAAAAAAAAAAAAAAGGTGCGGTCGTATGATATAAATTTTCTAAGAACAATTTATTTATTTATTTACCAGGTTGTTGTTTTTCTTCATTTGTTCATTTATCATTTTGAAACTTGCACCATGTTATTTAACTTAAAGGAATATTATTTGTAATATATTTATTTTATCATATTAACAAAAATATCTTTCAATTTCTATAGAAAAGAAAAACAAAAAAATATAATATATAACAAGGTTTCGAGTTTTAATATGTGATTTTGGAAATAATTTGGAAGACAAATTTGATGCAATGTCAGACTATTAATAATTAAAAAAGATCGATCGAGGAAAATGTAGACAACAAACAACCTTCCATTTTTTATCCTTCAAATTTACGTCAAAAGAAAAGTTAGCAAAGTTTTGTTAACTGTTGTCGTTATTCAACCCCTCCCCCATGACAGTTTGTGTCGGACCTAAAATGTGCGTCAGAAGGCAAGTATATGAAGAGAGAGAGAGAGAGAGAGAGAGAAACAGAGGGAGAGAGGAATAGAAGAAAGAAGAAAGATGAAGGAAGGAGAGTAGACACGAGGAAAGTTTTCGTCCCTTTTCAAAATGGCGGATCTGCGTGTGACGAGGGACAAGGGAGGAAATTTTGCAGGACTGCCAAGAACGTGGGTGAAATAATAGTTTGAAAGCTCACAAGTATTTCTATATATATTCCATGAGAATTGGTTGCCACGTATACACACACACACACACATGTATATATATTTATGGGGAGATTCTCTTATGCGCAAGGGGTTCCACCATCCCTGTCTTGAACGAACGAACGGATAGCCGACGCCCTTTTCCTCCATGATTATTCGATCGACCGTGTACCATTGATTCCATACTTCTCTTCTACCCCTAACAATCTCAAATTATCTTCCCTTCTTCGAAAACTTATTTTCGATCCATTTGAACAAGGAAAAAGACTCTTTAAATCTTCATTTCCCCAAAACGTAGTCGCATCTACTACCATAAGGCGCAAACTGAACCTTCAATCCCTATATGTGGTAACATCTTAACAAATTTATTACTTGCAAGTAATAATTTATAAAGCACAAGCTTATATTATATTTGCTAAAATATTTATCATAAAATATAATTTTGTTTGCATATCAATTTAATTTTTAACTTATTTATTTGTATGCAACCTATACACAATATGTGTTGCTGTAATATTTTTATTTTATTTGTAAATTGTTGTTGTTCTTCTTCTTCCTCATTTTATTAAGACTTTGTCCTGTTATATAATAGCTTTTTTCTTTATTGCCATTTCTAGGAGCGATTTATTGTAAATTGTTAGGCTTTTAATTTTATTTTTTCAATAAATTAAAAAAGAGACAATGGTTGAATTTGAATCTTGAATAGAGTCTTGAATTATTGATATCTTGATTTATGGTAAAAGCCTTGAGACATATAATTACAGCCATGCTATGGGATCTACCCTATTGCAAGGGATAAAATTAATATCGTCGTCCTTGGTATTAGCCAGAACCGAAGAAGCATTTTTCTTCTTTTTCTTCTTATCCTATTGAATCGCTTTGGACGTCTTTAGAGACTTTAGAGATACTTTCCAGGAGTCTAGCCAGACTCCTGGAACTAGTTTTTTTTTTTCCATCAGTCTAGACTGTAAAAAGCTGACTGTAGAAAATTCCTACCTCTACTACATACATTAACCAAACAAATTGCTTTCCTACTTAGGTTCTGTTTCTTATTTGCATGACTTTCACGTTTGGCTTTAAGGAGTCCGTTTTTATCGACTTTGCTATACTTTTCATTTGGATAACAGGATACTTCGTTGTTGTAAGAAAGTGACTTCATAATTGTTCGCTGAGTAAGAATAGTTTTTCTTTTTGTTGCGTCGAGTGCTCATGCATCAGTATTTTTCCTGCAATATGATGGTCGCATCGTTTTTAAAACAACCGAATTGGTTACACGTTTTGATTTAATATAAACCAAATATTTTCTCATTTATTGTCATAGGTAATAGCACAAATTAGATAATTCAAAAATCATCAAAGATTTTGAGGATTATATCGAATCATTGTATTGAATTGAAATTAATTTTGATCTCAAAAATTCAATGCACAAATGTTAATGCATAAAAATTGAACATAGTGTACTTATCAACTTATAAAAACCAACCATTACGTTGCACAATTTATTGACTCAACAACATCTTAGCATCTTCTTTTTATTATTCTCTACTTTTACTCGTGGTATTATTTTTGTTATTCACTAAGTAACTTCGTTCGGTTTTATTCATGATCTCATTTTAGCAAGAAGGGATTCTCCCGTTGAATTTGTTTGGGTAAGGAGAACTTTTCTTGGGTTATACCTTCGTATCTCTGTTGACACGACGATTGCCAATTTCCGTTCAGATCTTTCGCCAATGGTATGGATTGAATGGTAGGAGTGTCACTAGAATTTGTCAAACGTATCGGATGAGAAATTTGTAAAATTTCCGTGAATTAACTCTCATCCACTTCGATCGAGCGATAAAAGCAGAAGAAGAAGAAGAAGAAGAGGACAAAAAAAAAGAGGAGTGGCAAATATTTTCTTCTTATGTTAGTTCGATTCAACTTTAAATAAATCTCTCGTAACACGATTTGTATCTTTTATATATATATATATGTATCTTGAACGAGATTAAAAGAGACCTATTTGTTCTTTTTTGATTTTCTTATATCCTAAGAAACCTCTAAGAGAGTTAAAACTCCAGACCGGAAAATCAAGTTTGTTCAAAGTTGTGGATCGTATCTCGAATGATAGGGTTCTACTTTAACTCGTTTAACCTTCTGGCTAACATAAAACTCCAACTCTTGGAAGATTCGACAGTGACCTTGAATATTTTTAGCATTTATGATCGAACGATTAAAACTGATAATAAGATTGCGAGAATGATCGATATAATCTCATCGCAATTAAAATCGTTTCTATATTTTATTTCACAGTTTAAATTGCTGCTAGGAATATATATATATATATCAGTAAACTCGAATATTTTTAATATAAAGATTAAGTGATTTTGAACGAAGATTAAAAACGTTCGAAATAATAATCCATTGCAATTAAATCGTTGATTATTTTATTTCGATTTAAATGATTCGAATATTCCGACAGTTATTTTGAACGTTTTTTAATATTAGGATTAAATGATTTTATAAACGAGTATTATAAAAGATAAATAAACTTTTTTTTATTTTTATATTCTGTCAATTATCGATACCTATTAAATCGTTAATTAAATTTTTATTATTATTCGAGATAACAATTGTTTTTTTTTTTAAATTGTTTGAACTAGCGTTATAACTTTTCCATTTAGATAAACGTAGTTATTTATATAGCGTTAGAGTTGAAGGAAGAAAAATTTATTTTCTCAGTCGTGGCACGTTTCTCTGTAATTAAACGATCCAAAAAGAGCGACAAAGTTTGTGCGAACGTGACAGTAAAAGGATTATTCTTCGTCCGGTTCGTAGTATATATATAATGCGTGCTTTTAATATACACAACAAAATGACATGTCCAAAGATGTAGTTTTTCGTAATGATAACAATATTTATCTACTAGAAATAATTACTCTTTAGAATATTAACTATCTTTTGACGTTTTCTTCTAATATTTAATTAACTTGTGCTACGAGGAAATTTATAATATCTTTATTAGCATAATTATACTACGTTGAGAAATATATGTCAGTTAATTGTATTTAACTTTAGAAAATATTACTATTTTTGTGATACATTAATGTAAATGAATGTAGGTATTTTTTTTTACAGATAAAATAATAAAATAATATTATATTTAAGTGATACAAAAATATATAAGTATGTGACTTCAAAGTTACAAAAGGGTTGATTTATTTTTAATTAAATACAAATTTTTATATAATTACCCCCCTTTTTATTAGAGAGATAAATTTTTAGGTTTCTCTTTGAAAAATAATTTATCACGGATTTCTAATAAACTTATTGCTTCTTATAGGATCGACACATTGATGCAAACCTATAAATGCTCTGAATATCGTATTGCAACGATTCGATCGAGAAATGGTTCTTGTTAAGGAACCGGTAAGGTTGAGGTGGATAAGGGTGAGGGGGAGGTGAAGGAGAAGAAGAAGGAGGAGGTGGTGGTGCTGGCGGCTTAATAAGGCACCTATATGTTTCCCGTAGCAACAGCTGTGTAAAAAGAGAGCTTGAGTTGCTTGGGGTGGTGTGGTGGTGGTGTTGGTGGCCCTTGCTGCTTGCTAAGAATCCTTGTGAATTGGGGAGGTGTGTGACGACAGCAGCCACGTGCGTGTTGAGCAACCCCGTAGAGGTAGTTTTGGAAAAGGATAAGGGTGGCTGGTATTACTGCTACTGCAAAAGCCTGTTCCCAACTTGGGACTTCCTTTCTGATCAATAACTACCCTGCTTCTTCTATCCTTATCGAACATGTACACCAACCACCCCACCAATGAGTCAATGACTTACCAGGTCACGTTGGATTTCTTACAAGGATTTAACTGTTAGACGAATTTTTGTTAAATATTGTTAAGTTGGTTAATAAATTTGTCGCAATTTTTCAACTCTAATGTTGAATATTTTTTAAGGATTGAATTATTAGATAAATGTTTGAAAAATATTGTTGGATTGGGATTGATTAATAGTTTTAGTATTATATTTTTAATTTAGCAAATATCTGTGAAATATTGTCAGGTTGGTTAAACCCAATGTTATGAAACGTTGGGAGAAATATTTTTAGTATTCCTCTGCATAATGATTAAGAACGTTGTTTTCTTAGAATGATATACTTGTCATCTTACAAACACTTCTTAATGTTTCATTCTTCTTTTTCTTTTTTTGTTGCAGATCTTTCGAAGAATCGTTTTGTCGAGTTGCCAGAAGAGGTTACGGAATTTCCTTTCCTCGAGAAACTTCACCTTTACCACAATGCCATAAGAATCATACCGGAAACTGTCGTGATGCTCCAGTCATTAAACTACCTCGATCTTAGGTTCGAATTTTTCTTTTTTTTTTTTCTATATTAACAAATATTTACACGTTAGAAATATTTTATTGATTACTTTTATAAGACAATATATATAACCTTTATCAATCTAACACATCAATTACATTTAATTATTTATTTTTCATTAAATTTGTGTGTGATTAATAATTTTATTTTATTATTATATTTTTTTCTTTGTTCATTATAGTCGAAATCAATTGACTTCTCTACCTCGAGAAATCTGTAGGCTACCTCTTCAGACGTTATTGGTCGCACACAACAGATTAGCATCCTTACCAGATGAATTAGGTAGGATGTCGGCTCTGGCTGAATTGGATGCAGGTTGCAACGAAATCGCGACACTTCCACCTCGTATAGGTGACCTTGCACGACTCAGATCTCTCGACCTGAGGAGCAACTTGTTGGTGCACCTGCCTATAGGTAACAGACTATCCTGTTTTATCTCGATTTAAATTCTCATGCTAGTTGATACAGTGTATAAATTTATCCTCCTCCCTTCTTTTTTCTTTTCTTTTTTTTTTGTCTCTAAAAATCATAATTATTCTCGTGGATTTAATTTTTTTTTTCAATTTTGTTCGTTTGTTTGTTTATTTCGGTATTAGTCTTTTCATTTTATCGATTAATTTGAGATTCTATCAAGTATTCGTTAATTCCAGAATATTTGAGATATCATAAATTGTTGAAATAGAAGATTGTAACATTGCCACACCTTTTTAAATTGTCATAAACGAGCTTAACTCTTATCTAAAAGATAATTCTGCAACATGCACATATATGCAACAAACATCCGCATAAATAAAGATAAAGAAATTGTAATACCTTTGATACGTTAGAGACGTAATAATAATTTAGTATTCTTCTCGTGTTACTCGTAAAAAACGACATTTTACCAGTTAATTACTTAAGTTAATTAGTTAGAATCTAAGTATAGTCATAGCGTGCAAAATGATCGTTGTCTTGGTTATGATAGCGATCGTTAATGAGTCTTTTTTATGCAGAACTTACGTACCTGAGGCTCGTGAAGCTAGATATTAGCGGTAACCGGATATCTGTGCTTCCAAACGAAATGAGAAAGATGAAAAGCTTGGTAGATTTTAAGCTCTCCGATAATCCTTTGACCTCGCCGCCTGCCTCAGTGAGTATTCATCACACTCATTCGAATCATTTTTTCTTTTTATTATCCTTACAAACAAATATATTTATTAAGAAACTTCTTTTTTTTCTTTTTTTTATATATATAATACAGTTAAACGATAAAGAGTTGTCGAAAAAAATACCCAAGCGATTTTGTAAATAATTATATTAAGAATTTTAACAAACTTGACTTGTAGTTTTATCGTTTTTAACTTTTCGAAGATAGAAATGACAATGACACACAATTTTCTTATGAATAAATAAGAAATAGAATTTAAAAAAGAAAAAGAAAAAAATACAATATAAATAATTGTACGAGTTAAAAATTACATATTAGAGGATAAATTTTCGATAAAACTTTTTTCTTTTTCTAATAGGTATAATTTTTAAATCAAAAAAAAAAAGAAAAAACATATAAATATTTGTAAATTTGGGTATTTTTAAAGAAATAATTGATTAACAGAAAGCATGGCATCTTAGATATGATATATGAAGAAAAAGAGCAAGGAGTTTATGAATTGCTTCAGTTATGCATTCGCGGGCGAACGCACATCTTCAAGTACTTGGAAAGGCAAGCGGCGAAGCATGAGAGGGCGAGAGGAGGACGTGCAAGAAGAGGACCCCTGGATGCTCGAGGTCATGCAACCTTGGACACTAGATCGCATAGACGCCATAATGTTGACAGTGGTTACAGTACCAGCGATGGTGTAGACAAACGTTGGTCTCAAGAAATTCATAGCGCGGTTAGTTTCCTAACAGTTTTGTTAACCCTACCACTTTCATTTCGTATAATATATTTATTTTTTCATTGGTATTTCTTCGACGCGATCATTGATGAATAATGATTATGCTTTCAAACGTGTCTTGATGATATTGTTAAAATATTTTGTTCGTAGTTATTAGAATTAATAAGGATGATCATGATTTGGGTATAATGATTTCATTTATGTATCATATAAAAATTATTTTATAATCTGTTAGAAATATTAATTTTTTATTTTATTTTTTATTTGTAATTATCTAGAATATAATTGTGTAATATTTTTAATTTTTCTGTATATTAATTTATGATATTTAGTTGGTTAAATATAAATATTGTCGAAATTTGTATTATTTTATATCTCGAAAGAATATTAATTTGGGCGAAATCAAATTGATGTAGAATATGAGTGTGCACAAAATAAAATTGTCGATTATTGATCAGACGTGTAACACACAGATACACGTATGATTAACGTTACACCTTCTTATACCTCTCTTGTTGGACATCATTTTTGCATGCAGGTGCACGATGGTGAAGTACGAAGTTTATGGCGTCAAGAGTGTTCACCACTTTCCATAACATTGCCACATGAAACCGGAATAAATGGATCTTGCAGTGGCACGTCTACACCGAGCACGATTTCACCGGGTGAACATACGTCCTTGGAGGACGAACTGGGCAAGGTTGGTCTCAGAATGTCATATTCAATCTGTTAAAAAATTCGAAAAAGATAAATTTATTTATTAGATTAGTCATTGTGTGAGAAATGTTAGGATTTTCGGTATTATATATATTTAAATATTTAATGAATATTAGTAAAAAGTATATTCGAATAAATAATATTTTTATTAATATTTTTACATATATATTGTGTAAAGATATTTTTACACGCATTCTAATACTTTCTAATAATCTAATATTAGATTAAATCTTTCAATTAAAAAAATTACATGCAAGGATCTGATATATCTTTTTTTTTTCTTTTTATATCTTCGCAAAATAATTTCTTCTCTAAATGTAATATCTTTTTTACTAGAAAATTTAAAAAAAAACTCTAGAATATATTTCTATAAAATCCTATCCTTTAGAAAATAAATTCTATCCCGTATCAAGTTCTTCAACATACACCCACAAATTTCAAATTAAAACTCGTAGACAGAACTTCGTAGTACCTTATCATTTTTATCATATCTATCATATTCGTTAGTTGACTTAGTTATCAGGAATCCTATCGAAAAGCATACGATAAAAAGCTATCTTCTCTTCAACGTTTATATATATATATCTAGAGTTTCTATCAAGATAGAAAAAGAAAGAAATAGAATCGTATCGTATTATGCAATGAGGAATGGACGTTGGCTTCTTTGAATACTTAAGAAAATGATTCGGTGTTCTATATTTAGCACGATCGAGTAGATTCCCACTTGTAGTCTCGACGATAATATCAAACTCGAATTACTCTTCCTCTCTCTTTTTCTCTCACGTTGGACCTTGTTCAAGTTTCGATCCGAGTGACCTTGACCTGGTCTCTAGACAGCATCATCTTTTAAAAATGATGCGCTAGCAGTTTATGAACGTGACACGACGTTCAAATCCCTGACTATCATCGTTTATTACTCTTAGTTAGCACTATTGAACATATTTATATTTATGTATGTGTGTGTATATATATGTATGTGTGTGATTGTGGTTCGTATTATTATATTGTTCTCTCGTGTAGGCCATGATACTTCACGATCAGTTGGAGAAGAGGAGGTTGGAAAGAAGCACTTCCGAAAATGGCGCAGACATCAGAAGACCGATGACCTCTGGCCTCCATCATACTTCGATTACACCTCCAGGGTAAATTGATCTTTTCTTTTCTTTTTTTTTCAATCCAAAGAATTTTAAGTTAGTCGGATAAAATTGATCGACAGAAGAAATCTTTCCTGTTAAATTGTAAAGGATTATCGATACGAATCCAAAGAATACCCAGAGTGTTTCTAGATTTTCGTTGATATTTCATCGAATTGTAATGCAGTGAAATTTAACGAACTGTACAATAACAAAAGTCTCATCTGATTTTATTCTATTCATTTATTATTATTTCTTTTTTCGTCCACATTTTTTAAATTGCAATTATTTCGAAGGTATCATTTATAAAATTTAATAAATATTGCATTTTCCAAATTTAATTCTATAACAAATATTAACTTGGACAATAAGTCAATTCAATTTTGGTCTAATGATATA
This sequence comes from Polistes canadensis, assembly GCF_001313835.1. NCBI lineage: Eukaryota > Metazoa > Arthropoda > Insecta > Hymenoptera > Vespidae > Polistes > Polistes canadensis. The sequence continues at coordinate 468,769 of NW_014569590.1, forward strand.
AACAACAATAAATCACATTGATTTATTGACCAACGTAATTCTAATTCTATCTAGTCACAATTCTAACTTGCATACTTTTGTTCACCCGTTAGAAAAAAAATAATAATCTTCATCATTACATTGAATGATTTTGGATCGAAGTATTATACAGGTAATATTTTTATCCGACTATTCGTCCGTGTTCCAAGAGTTGAACGTGTTACACGGATCGTTAATCTCGAATCTCTTTTCTTTTTTCTTTTTTTGTTGTCTATCTTTTTTTTTCTTCCTAAAACCTTTGTAAACGTACACAAAAATATTCCTACTCAAATGATTTCGTTTCTTTCTTTTTTTTTTTTTTTTCTTTTTTTCCTCCTTTTCTTTCATTCTGTTGAATAACTTTTTTGCATGCATGTGCATGTGCATTATCGTGCGTGGGTCTTGTTTTCCAGTCCTTTGGAGACAACGCATACGAGCCAGTTGCAGCCAATTTCAATGACACAGTCTATGCAACCAATTCAGGCAACGAGTAATTCTACGTCGCTTTTGAATGGGGATGATAAGAGGCCGTTGAATCAGATTCAAACGTACAGGTAATCTTGTTTTGTTTCTCTAACTATTACTTCTACAACGAACTCGTATTACATTTATGATACAAAATTTACGAGAAAGTTATGAGATTGCGTGTTTGAGTTTTGTTTGTCAATTATTGGTCTGATCGATGAATAAATTTCCAAACAAAATTTTTGAATGTTCATTAATTTATTATTTTTCGTTTGATCAAACAAATATAAATACAATAATTACGACAACTTTTGATGTTTTGTTTTCTCTCGATCCCGGTGCTGAGATTCCCAGCGCGAATTGTTCGTGACAATTGGCATTGTTGAACTTTTTTTTTTTTTCCAGGGAATACAAGGAAGCATTGAGGCAACAAAGGGCCAACGAGGGTCCAAGTGTTTACAGACCACGTGAACAGGTGACACCTCCGGGCAACGAATCACAGAACAACGAGACTGACTCGAATGGAGCTAAGGAGGGCATTGCCCTTACAGGCAAGCAAATTTTCAACGAGGAGAATGCAACCAAGAGGCCCGTGCAAAAGGTTACACCGTCGAGGATCAATTATCAAAATACACCTATCATCAATGGAAGCAATAACGAGTACAATAATAAAAATGGAAAGTATCACGAGCAGCCTTACAAAAAACCTAATTCACCGATCAAAACTTCGAGTAGTATTATGTCTAATAATACTAGTCCAGGTCATACTCCCAGATTAGTCAAAACTGCTGTTGGATATGTCGAAGGTAAGCATTTTATAAGTTTAATCAATCAATAAATAATTATTACGTCTTCTTGTTTTTTTTTTTTTTTTACATTAACTTAGTGATTTGTGATATGTTGAATATTTGATGAATTCTATATATAAATGTTATGTATATATGAATTATTTAATTTTATTATTTATTAATGGTAAATATTTAATATTATATCAATTTTATTATATAATGAATATTTTAAAAACATATACTAGGAAGATGTTTTATTATTTTTTGCTAGATGTTTTTTCTCAATAATCCAATAAGAAGAGTTCGAGGAAAAATAGTAGAATATTATTACATTTTTATTGTAATTAATGCATTCATTCAATTTACGTGTATATTTAATGACTCGTAAAATATTATATAATTAATGATTTATGTATTATGAATATTTTTAAAATCTAATAAGCTATAAAGATCTTTGATTTATTTGTATTTTTTTGTTTTTTTTTTCATAATCCAATAATGAAAGTCCAAGCATATAGAATATTATATTTACTGTAATTAATAACATTTATTTATAGCGACTTGTATGAAATATCGAGTTTATGAATTATAGATTATTATGCGTCATGTGAATATTTTCAAAATTAATCTTATAAGGATATTTTGTTTCTTGTTCTTTTTTTTTTTAAATAATTAGGTAATAAAAGTCCAAGCAGAAATGGTGGGAGTCCAAAATCGTCAAGGTCCGTTACGTGGAATAGCAATTTGCCAGAGAAATATTCGTTCACAATAAGAAGAGAGATTGAACGTGCCAAAGAGGAAGCTGATTTGATCGAACAACTCAGGAACGTGAGTGTCGAAGCCATTTTGTAAGCTTAGCTTACAAAAAAAATACAACTTTTGTTTCTTCCTCTTCCTCTTCTTTTTCTTCTTCTTCTAATTATTATCATAATAATTATTATTATTAATATTATTATTAGTCACTTGAATTCTTGCATCTATTTAATTGAATAAAATTGTGCCAAGTTAGTTGTCTTCAATGCATTTAGGTTGAATAATTAAAATAAGTTTAATTGTCTTTGGTTTATTGTGCGTGAGATTTTTTTAATGAGGCATTCGCATTGTTTTTCATTTTCGTTTGACGTTGCAACAGCATATAGAAACGAGACTGAAAATGGCTTTACCGGAAAACCTGGCGCCAGCATTGACCGATGGCGTAGTACTTTGTCACTTGGCCAATCACGTAAGGCCACGATCGGTAGCCAGCATACACGTACCTTCACCAGCTGTAGTAAGTTTCATTTGATTATTTTAAACTTTAACTATATTTGCAAAATCTTATATTAACATTTTAACGAAATTATTCAATTTTGTTTACGTAGCCTCAGCTCCCGATGGCTAAATGCAGGCGTAACGTTGATAATTTTCTGGAAGCTTGTCGGAAAATTGGTGTCGATGAGGTAAGAAATTTCGATAATTATATCCAAAGCTTTTGTTGTTATTATTATTTTTTTTTATCGTGGTTATTATATTTTTGTTCCTTTTTAAAAAAATGCAGATTTTTGATACGAGCTTATTCGAACATTGTTCTTCACTCTTCGGTAGTTTAATCTTGCATGAATTATTTATTTACGAATTGTATACAGGGTGTATATAAATATTAGGTAAACAATTTGGAAATTTGTTATATTACCTTTTTCAAAAACATACATAAATTTATGTACAGCCTGTAATCTTTTTTTTCTTCTTTTTTGTTTTTTTTTTTTTTATAGAGAACGGATTACCTTCTCGGTTTATTTTCAATATTGTAATTAAAATATTTTGTGCACGATTCTCGGTATGGTGGTGAACGTGTCAGGAAAAAAAAAGAAAGAGAGATAGAGTTGGTTCGATTCTCGATTGGAACGTATCTCTATTGAAACGTTTTTATTAACGTGTGCGTATATATATATATAGTTATCGAAACGAAATTAAATGAAATTAAATAAATTTGTGCCTTGGCGTTGTATAGAAATATTTATGTAAATAATTGTAACTAATGCTTGAAAAAATGGCATCATGTTTTATGGTAATTTCGATGGTAATAAACTTCCAACAACTCTACTAGTCAGTCCCCATTGTAGCCGCGGGCAATTTAAAAGAAGAAGAGAGGAAGAAAATGTGAGATGAAGAGAGGAGGAGAGAGAGAGAGAGAAAGAGAGAGAAAGAAAAAAAAAATATTCGAAATCAATAAGAAGAAAAGAGAACGTGTTTCTTGAGGATGGAACAAATATATATATTTAAAACAGAAAAAAAAAATATATATATATATATATATAAAAGAAAATCCTTGGAAAAAAATTCAAAGAAGTTTTAGATGCATGCGCCTAGATTTTGATAATTGCTTCTGTGTCGCTCGTTGCTTTTGCACAATGGGATTTAATATGATTTTATTCGAAGAGGGAGGGGTTTAATAATCTCTTCTCTCACGATATATTCCGATCTAACTTCTTTTTCGATCATTAAATTCATATTACAAATAAATAGATACATTTTGTAAACTCTATCTCATTGAAAAAGAAAGACATTAAATAAAAGATAAAATAATAAAAAGAGGAACGGGGGAGGGATGATTATTTAGGATTGTATCCAACCTCGAGAAACGGATTCAATTAAAATACTCGAAGAAAAAGAAAATTTGTAATCGAAGAATACTATATAATAATTCGCGGTTGTGTTTTATCGAGGATGAAAATTATTGTCTTGAAAATGAAATTGAATAATTGTTTAGAAAAAAAAAAACAAAAAAAAAAACTAAAAAAGATTAGAGTAATTAGAAAATGTATAAAAAGAAAATGTGAAAAAGAAAAAAAAAAAGTAACGGAAGAAAAGAGAGAAAATAATTGGGACTGAGTAGTATCGTTGTTGGTTGCAGGAGGTGTTAATGGACGCGGACGCAATCATGGACGTGGGTTACATGGACGCGTACGGGCTCGAGGCTTTGGCACGTCTCGTCTCCGTTCTTCTCCTTCTTCCAGAAGAAGAAGAAGTAGAAGAAGTTGTTGAGAAAGGGAACGAAGAGTCGGCCGCAGGTTCACCCCGTACGATTCAGGACCGCGTCTTGTCCGCGATGCTTTTTGCAACATTCCTAACAACCTTGGTTCTGCTCTATCTCTTCCCGATTCCTGATTAAAAAGCAACGCGCGTGTTTGTGTGTGTGTGTGTGCGTATGCGTGCGTGCGTGTGTGTGTGTGTGTGTGTGTAGGGTGGTGACGCGTGAAAGAAAATATGAGAGTGAGAAAGGGAAAAAGAAAGAGAGAGAGAGAGAAAGAGAGAGAGAGAGAGAAAAAGTTACGAAAAGTTCAATGAAAAGGAATTGAAAGAAAATGAAAAAAAAATAAATAAATGATGAAAGGAAAGGATTGATATATTTGTTGGGTTAGTATTTTTAAATATTTTTGTTACGGGTAATTGTGATAGTGGATATTTTGACGTCGAATAAAATTATGATAAATTTTATTTTATGATTTGTTTGATATAATATCAATTATATTTGAATTATAAGATCAATCATAAAATTTATATTTCAACATTTGTTTTTTGGACTCAAATCACCGTCATTAATTACTAGTACATTATTCGGTTGGTTTTTATTTTAAAATAAATGATCAGGAATATGTAATTAAATATCAGGATGTAATTGAAGTGGGTCAGTATTACAACGTATTATACAAATATTTCTCAGTATTTCTATTAAAACAGTATTTGTCTTGTAGAAATATGCCAATCATATTGCACTTCTTATATATTATTTTTTATTTTTAAAATTATTTATTTTTAATATATTTAATAAATTATTTAAAATAAAAAAAATATATATATTCATATTAACTGATCATTTATTTAACATAATACTAATTAGAAATTTTTAAAAATACTGATCAAATAAGTAGAAACAAATGAGAAGTAATAACAACGAATATTGCAAGACGACAAATGAAAAAAAAAGGAAATTTGCGATACAATTGAGAAAAAAGGGAAAATATTGGAAGAAGAAAGAAAACTATGTTTTATTTAATCGAGAGAGAGAGAGAGAAAGAGAGAGAGAACAATTTATGCGAGTCTAGAATTTCGAATGAAAATTTCGAATTTTTCTGTTTGGTTTTCAATTTTATAAATTTGCATACTTCTCTCTTTCTCTCTCCTTCTGTCTCTCTCTCTCTCTCTCTCTCTCTCTCTCTCTCTCTCTCTCTCTCTTTTGGTCTGTCTCTCTCTTTCGTTTGTTTGATTTGTTTCTTTTTCGGAGGTTTCGAATTTTTGTTAAACAAATTCTATCTCGATTTGGGAATAACGTTTTGCCAAATATTGCACGCGACACTTATTTGTACAATATTTTTTCTCAGCCAATTAATTAACCCGATTAGATGATAGAATAGACGTTTGTTTTATTAAACGTCGTCGATTGAGATTTAAAAGAAAGGAAGGACCGAATTATTTTTTGAATACCTTTACACGATAAAACGAAAACTTACAACGCAGCTTTGATTGAGAAACGGTGCACATGTTAATAGTCGCAAAAAGAAATTTTTAATCGTAGTTGTGGTCGCGTAAAGAAAGAAAGAAAGAAAGAAAAAAAAAATACTAAAAGAAGAAAAAAAAAAGAAACATAAAAGTAAAAACGGAACCGAGAAAGAACGAAAAAAATAAAGGAAAAGAAAAAAAAAAGGAAAAAAAAACCACATGAGATAATAAGCGAGATAACGAGAAAGAGAGATAAATTATCTTTTTTTTTTTTTTTATTATATTGATTATTATATTATTAGTATTATATCATCGTAATTTTCTTTGCTTTAGTTCGCGCTTTGTGTAAAATATCGAACGAAAGTGTCGCGTGTCGATTCGACATAAGAAAAGAAAAGAAAAAAAAAAGAAAGAAGAAAAAAAAAAGGATTTAAAAGTTTCCGTACGAAGGATCAAATCTCGACACGGTGTATGCATCGATTTAGAATTTGATTCAAAGTCGTATTTTGAAGTGACTTGAAAAAAGTATTCGAAAAAAAAAAAACTGCGTCTTCCCTCGATCATGTATCCCTTAATTTTGTTTTTTAAATTAACGTTGTAAGTGTACAATAGATTGAAATGATGAAAACACGACAATTCGAGATGGAATGCACGCATGGAAACTTATGTTTTATTTTTCTTTTCTTTTTTCTTTTTTTTCCTTTTCGTATAATTTTTTCATTCTGTCGTTATATAAATATTTCGATACGATCTCAATATTTTTTCGTATATTATTTCTTTTTTTTTTTTCCTTTTTTCACTTTTAATTTCTAATTGTCGTTGAGACAAAACGAGACAATTGAAACGAATCACTGCCTACTTTTTGAGGGTACGCTTTGAATTATTTAGATAAAAAATCGTCTTCTCGTAGATTAGGAAAGTGGTCTGACGTATAATAATGAGAGAAAGAAGAAAAAGATAAATGTGTGTTTTTCTTCCAATTATTTATATCTTCCAAAAATTGTTTTCTAATATAATTAAGAATAGAATTGAAATGATTTATATTAAATATAAGATTGAACATTTTTTTGTTTTGTAATTTTTGTTCGAACTTTCGATTAGGCCACTTTCATAATTGCGCATTGCAATATTGTAATTTAATAGTGATAAAATTTTGGGTAGCTCGATAAAAAAATTATCTTATTCGTCTATTATTCGCCGATAGTTTTTGCATAAAGAGGCCAAATAATGCTTGCGGCTTGTGAACGTTGATATTCACATTAAAAAAAGCATTGCAATTTTTTTGTTTTGTTTTTTTGTTTGTATTAAATATTATAGTAGCTCTAACAGGGTTGTAAAGTTCTCCCATTGCGGAAGTTCCTTTTTTCTTTGTTCGTTTTTTTTTTGTTTAATTCTAAACATTCGTATCATTTATATCGCGTTTTGTACAATTTGTCTATTAAGCGTAGAAATGATAAGCTTGATTATCGTAATTTATTACGTACTCGATAGTCGCCTAATCGTAGAAAGAAAAATCGCCATTTAGTTTAAAATAATTTAGGTCGTAGGTTTAAAACAATCGGATGACTTTAATTTAACTTAAAATTATTTTTTTTCTTACGTCGATCAACGAGAATTCAAATCGAATGCGAAATAACGAAAGAATACATTTTCTTCTCTTATCTTAAATTTATACGATTATTTAATCGATATAAAATTGTTGTTGAAAATAATAAAACAACAACAACAAAAATAACAAAAAAATCTTGTAAGTAGAATTCTCGTTGAAATTTTGACGTAAACGTTGTTGTGCGTGTGTATCGTGCGTGAATGTGTGTAAAAACGTGTAATCAAAGATCGCAATCAAAGGGATGAAAGAAAAGAAAAAAAAAGGGGGAAGGGAAATGAAAGGCGTTCGCATATCACCTTTTAAATTGTCTATGAATGTGTACCTTAAAAAAAGGGACGAACATTTGGATCATTAAAAAAGAAAAAACCTTTTGGGTGGGCAAGTGGGATTTCTCGATGAAAAAAAAAACAAAAACAGAAACGAAAACATATTTTGTCTAACTGTAAGTACGTGACAGGGTTGGTCGGGGTAAGGAGTTGTAATCAAAAAAGAAAAGAAAAGAAAAAAAAAATTCAAATAAATCAGTGTCTGGCATACGTTCTAAAAATTAAAATTTTAATAATAATAATAATAATAATAATAATAATAATAATAATAATAATAATAATAATACAATAATCTTCATCTATATTCTCTAAGTGCATTAGAAGCACCCATTTAAATAAAAAAATGATTTAAATAAAAAAGAAATAATTTTTTGAAAAGAAGTATTAATGAAAAGTCGGAGAACATTCATCTAATAATAATATCTAATAATAATAATATTAATAATAATAATAATAATAATAATACAATCGAAGTCAGTGTTCAGTACCATGACATAGCCTTTGAAAGAAAGAAAAAAGTACACGCTGAAAAAAGAAAGGAATGAATAGTAGAAATTTGTGTCTGATATGCCCCCTGACTATACAAGGGTTGTATTTTTTTAAGATTCGACCAATACACACACCACTTATGGCTCTTTCAGAATTGGTGGATCTGTGATAGGTAGCTTGATGAAAATAGTGCAGGAATTATTCGTTGAACAAGGTGCTAACAAATCTCCCGTCTTTTATTTTCCTCTTTTTGTTTTCTATTTCTTCTCTCTTTTAAGTTCGAAGATTTTCTATTTAGCTACTTGTAAGAGGTTTACGAACGAAAAATAAAAAATACGTACCAGAAAGCAATAGAAAGTGAAATGTCGTAGAAAAAAGTGTCGCGATTAATTCGTAACTCTTTTTTTGTTATGTACTTTTAAAGTTCAAAAAACATGAATTTGAGGCAGCACGTGATTCCTACACTTTGTTTCGTTCGTTTAAAAGAAAAAAAAAAAAAAACACAAGAAAATGGAAATGGAAATGATTGGTATAAAAACGAGTCTAATGAAATTTTGTTCTGAAATAATTAATCAGTTGATAATTAACAAATATTTGTCCCTATGGCGTTGGATAAAGGATTTCGAAAATACTTGATGAGAATGATCGTTTAGAAAAAAAAAGTGTCATACGTACATTTAAATATAAATATAAATTATTATATATACATTAAATAAATTAATAATATATATATATACAAATAACATATTATAAAGAGCACGAGAGAAATTAATTTTGCACGTGCCGCCAATGTGATATTATTTTTTACTTATTTAATTTCTTCGATTCGTCATCATTTTGAAATCTTCGTCGTTTATTAGCATGCCGCTAAAAAAAAAAAAAAACATGTTATTTAAATTTCGCGTTTATGAAATGAGAAGATGCGCATGATGAGAAAAAAACACGAGCAAAATAAAAAAAAAAATGATAAAAATATAATACAGAAAAACAAAAATGAAAGAAAGAGAACAGAGAAGGAAAATTAGAAAAAAAAAAATAAATAAATAAATAAAAACGATGAACATTCGAACCGACAAAATTCATTCCGGGGGTTGGTAGCCTAATTAAAAATTTTATATTACAATGGTAGAGACACGGTGCCTGCTATAACGCCAATTTATTTTCATAAATCCGCGACAAATATAAATGTATGTGTGGAGGACATATTATTATTCTAAAAATATTAAATATTATATAGGTATATATATATATACATCATTTACATAATATATTACTCATAACACTCTCATATAACTTCGTATAATTACAAATATTCGTACGATAGAAACGTGTAATAGTAACCTCTTCCCTTTTTTTCTTTTTTTTTTTTCTAAATAGTCGAACAATTTTTCCATACAATTTAATCGATAACATTTCACGCGAATTTTCGTACTTTTTCTTATCTTTTCAATTTGATATGCAAATATTGCATTCGTTTTGAATATTTAAACATCGCATCGTCGTCGATTCTTTTTGCATGCATTTAATTGCACGCACGTGTATAGACGACAAAAAAATTGAAAAATTATTTAATTCTCGCGAGAGATTTGATTTCTTTTTTTTATTATTATTTATCATACTCGATGAATTTTCGTATGATTTTTCCAAATTCACATATAACTACATACAGTTACAACATATCCTTGGTATCAAAATGTAGGATTATGATTCTTCCAAGATAGAAAAGAAATAATGGAAGATTTTTTTAACTTATCACACTTAGTATTAAAATGGAAATTTTCATGTTTAATTTGCAATAAAATACACGTTTCAGTTTTCTAGTCCATGTATTTAACGAAATGCATGTGTAGTAAGGCTATTTGTTCCTCTAGTCACAAGTTTACTTTATTTTTTTTGTTCATTTTTTTTTTTTTTTTATTTAAGTGACTACTACTTTCGTCCACAATAAGCACGCTTATCGATCATTATAGTTAGTTAGTTTTTAATTAAAAAACATTTGAAATTTTTCATTCATTCTGTTAAACAGAACTGATATATTTTTTTGTAAGATATCACAATCATCGAACGTTATCAATATTTTATATTAAAAAAAATATTATCCGTCAGTATCATGGGGTTGTTTTTGAATAATAATTAGTTCATTGCATTTGTAGAAAGTTTATACCGATACAACAAATAACAACAGTATTATTTCTTGCTAACAATAATTTATCCTGAAGTATTAAACATTTGAACATTTAGACTTGGCTATGAAGAAATTTATGTTAAATTTATTTCTAATACTTCGTCTCTTGAAAAAACTCAAGATATAGAACGACATGAATTTTATTTATTTTCATTAAACTTTTTATCAGCTTTGTTATTTATCTATTAGTTATACTTCGCTTTACACGAGAATATAGTAGCATGAAAATGAAAGAAAATGAAGAAAAAAGAATTCACAAAAGGAATTTATATTATTATAACTATAATTAATAAAATAAAATGATTAACGGTAATAATAATGAGGTAATCCTAACTATAATAAAACGCTGATTTACTAAACTAGCATTAACTATATACACATAAGAATAATAATATTAATTATTAATAAATAATAATA